>NW_027513682.1:0-40241 GCF_048772815.1 Callospermophilus lateralis
AGGAGAAAAACCGTAGAGACTAAACTGAGAACTCCTTTATTTTGACAAGTTTCAAAAAGCTACTACAAACCATATTTGATTTAGAGTTCCAAATTCATCTATCTATATAGCAGAGAACAGAGTGAAACCTAAAAATAAAAACTGCTACTGTAAACGAACGCTTCAACCTAGAAGAACAAATTTGGTGAGCCAAGTGGGATTTCTGTACTTGTCATTACCACCATGTATCATCAAGATTGGGTGAAAAAATATTTGCTGGTATTTCGGAAACTCGTTATTTCTTAGAAGCTTGGCAACCCCTCTTAATGAAAGTGCTTTACCACAGTCTGTGCCTAAGGATACTTGAAGAGGAAAAACCGTAGAGACTAAACTGAGAACTCCTTTATTTTGTCAATTTTCAAAGAGCGACTACAAACCATGTTGGATTTAGAGTTCCAAATTCATCTATCTATATAGGAGAGAACAGAGTGAACCCTAAAAATAAAAACTTATACTGTAAACGAACGCTTCAATCCAGAAGAACAAAATTTGGTGAGCCAAGTGGGATTAGTGTACTTGTCATTACCACCACGTATCATCAATATTGGGTGAGAAAATATTTGCTGGCATTTCGGAAACTCGTAGTTTCTTGGAAGTTGGAAACCCCTCTTAATGAAAGTTCTTTTCCACAGTCTGTGCCTAGGGCTTCTTGAAGAGGAAACAAACCATAGAGATTAAACGGAGAACGCCATTATTTTGTCAAGTTTCAAAGAGCTACTACAAACCATGTTGGATTTAGAGTTCCAAATTCATCTATCTATATATGAGAGAACAGAGTGAAACCTAAATATAAAAACTGCTAGTGTAGACGAACGCTTCAACCTAAAAGAACAAATTTGGTGAGCAAAGTGGGATTAGTGTACTGATCATTACCACCAAGTATCATCAAGATTGGGTGAAAAAAATATTTGCTGGTATTTTGGAAACTCGTTATTTCTTAGAAGCGTGAAAACCCCTCTCAATGAAAGTGCTTTTCCACAGTCTGTGCCTAGGGCTACTTGAAGAGGAAACAAACCATAGAGACTAAATTGAGAACTCCTTTATTTTGACAAGTTTCAAAGAGCTACTGCAAAACATGTTGGACTTAGAGTTCCAAATTCAAATATCTATATAGGAGAGAACAAAGTGAAACCTAAATATAAAAACTGCTACTGTAGACGAACGCTTAAACCTAGAAGAACAAAATTTGGTGAGCCAAGTGGGATTTGTGTACTGATCATTACCACCAAGTATCATCAAGATTGGGTGAAAAAGTATCTGCTGGTATATGGGAAATTCGTTATTTCTTAGAAGCATGGCAACCGCTCTCAATGAAAGTGCTTTTCCACAGTCTGTGCCTAGGGCTACTTGAAGAGAAAACAAACATAGAGACAAAACTGAGAACTCCTTTATTTCGTCAAGTTTGAAAGAGCTACTACAAACCATGTTGGATTTAGAGTTCCAAATTCATCTATCTATATAAGAGGGAACAGAGTGAAACCTACATATAAAAACTGTGGCTGTAGACGAACGCTTCAACCTAGAAGTACACAACATGGTGAGCCAAGTGGGATTTGTGTCCTTGTAATTAACACCACGTATCATCAAGATTGGGTGAAAAAGTATTTGCTGGTATTTCGGAAACCAGTAATTTCTTGGAAGCTTTGCAACCCCTCTTAATGAAAGTGCTTTCCCAGAGTCTGTGCCTAGGACTACTTGAAGAATAAACAAACCATAGAGACAAAACTGAGAACTTCTTTATTTTGTTAATTTTCAAAGAGCTACTACAAACCATGTTGGATTTAGAGTTCCAAATTCATCTATCTATATAGGAGAGAACAGAGTGAAACCTACATCTAAAAACTCCTGCTGTAGACGAACGCTTCAACCTAGAAGTACACAATTTGGTGAGCCAAGTGGGATTTTGTGTACTGATCATTACCACCACGTATCATCAAGATTGGGTGAAAAAATATTTGCTGGTATTTCAGAAACTTATTATTTCTTAGAAGCTTTTAAACCCCTCTCAATGAAAGTGCTTTTCACAGTATGTTCCTCGGGATACTTGAAGGAGAAAAACCGTAGAGACTAAACTGAGAACTCCTTTATTTTGTCAAGTTTCAAAAAGCTACTACAAACCAATATGGATTTAGAGTTCCAAATTCATCTATCTATATTGGAGAGAACAGAGTGAAAACTAAAAATAAAAACTGCTACTGTAAACGAACGCTTCAACCTAGAAGAACAAATTAGGTGAGCCAAGTGGTATTTGTGTACTTGTTATTATCACCACGTATCATCAAGATTGGGTGAAAAAATATTTGCTGGTATTTCGGAAACTCGTATTTTCTTGAAAGATTTAAACCCCTCTCAATGAAAGTGCTTCTCCACAGTCTGTGCCTAGGATACTTGAAAGAGAAACAAACCATATAGACTAAACTGAGAACTCCTTTATTTTGTCAAGTTTCAAAGAGCTACTACAAACCATGTTGGATTTAGAGTTCCAAATTCATCTATCTATATAGGAGAGAACAGAGTGAAACCTAAATATAAAAACTGCTACTGTAGACGAACGCTTCAACCTAGAAGAACACAATTTGGTGAGCCAAGTGGGATTTGTGTACTGATCATTACCACCCCTTATCATCAAGATTGGGTTAAAAAATAATTGCTGGTATTTCGGAAACTGGTTATTTCTTAGAAGCGTGGCAACCCCTCTCAATGAAAGTGCTTTTCCAGAGTCTGTGCCTAGGGCTACTTCAAGAGGAAACAAACCATAGAGACTAAATTGAGAACTCGTTTATTTTGACAAGTTTTAAAGAGCTACTTGAAAACATGTTGGATTTAGAGTTCCAAATTCAAATATCTATATAGGAGAGAACAAAGTGAAACCTAAATATAAAAACTGCTACTGTAGACGAACGCTTCAACCTAGAAGAACAAAATTTGGTGAGCCAAGTGGGATTTGTGTGCTGATCATTACCAAGAAGTATCATCAAGATTGTGTTAAAAAGTATTTCCTTGGTATATGGGAAACTCGTTATTTCTTAGAAGCGTGGCAACCCCTCTCAATGAAAGTGCCTTTCCACAGTCTGTGCCTAGGGATTCTTGAAGAAGAAACAAACCATAGAGAAAAAACCTAGAACTCCTTTATTTTCTCAAGTTTCAAAGAGCTACTACAACCCCTGTTGGATTTAGAGTTCCAAATTCATCTATCTTTATAAGAGGGAACAGAGTGAAACCTACATATAAAAACTGCTTCTGTAGACGAACGCTTCAACCTAGACGTACACGATTTGGTTAGCCAAGTGGGATTTGTGTACTGATCATTACCACCACGTATCATCAAGATTGGGTGAAAAAATATTTGCTGGTATTTGGGAAATTCGTTATTTCTTAGAAGCTTGGCAACCACTCTCAATGAAAGTTCTTTTAAACAGTCTGTGCCTAGGGATACTTGAAGAGGAAAAACCCTAGAGACTAAACTGAGAACTTTTTTATTTTGTCAAGTTTCAAAGAGCTCCTACAAACCATGTTGGATTTATAGTTCCAAATTCATCTATCTAAATCGGAGAGAACAGAGTGAAACCTAAAAATAAAAACTTATACTGTAAACAAACGCTTCAATCTAGAAGAACAAAATTTGGTGAGCCAAGTGGGATTTGTGTGCTGATCATTACCACCAAGAATCATCAAGATTGTGTTAAAAAGTATTTCCTGGTATATGGGAAACTCGTTATTTCTTAGAAGCGTGGCAACCCCTCTCAATGAATGGGCTTTTCCACAGTCTGTGCCTAGGGCAACTTGAAGAGGAAACAAACTATAGAGAAAAAACCTAGAACTCCTTTATTTTGTCAAGTTTCAAAGTGCTACTACAAACCATGTTGGATTTAGAATTCCAAATTCATCTATCTATATAGGAGAGATGAGAGTGAAACCTAAATATAAAAACTGCTACTGAAGACAAACGCTTCAACCTAGAAGAACACAATTTGTTGATCCAAGTGGGATTTGTGTACTGATCAATACCACCAAGAATCATCAAGATTGGGTGAAAAAATATTTGCTGGTATTTCAGAAACTGCTGTTTTCTTGGAAGCTTGGCAACCCCTCTCAATTAAGTGCTGTTCCACAGTCTGTGCCTAGGGCTACTTGAAGATCAAACAAACCATAGAGACAAAACTGAGATCTCCTTTATTTTGTCAAGTTTCAAAGTGCTACTACAAACCATGTTGGATTTAGAGTTCCAAATTCATCTATCTATATAGGAGAGATGAGAGTGAAACCTAATATAAAAACTGCTACTGTAGACGAACGCTTCAAACTAGAAGAACACAATTTGGTGAGCCAAGTGGGATTTGTGTACTGATCATTACCACCACGTATCATCAAGATTGTGTGAAAAAATATTTGCTGGTGTTTTGGAATCTCGATATTTCTTAGAAGCTTGGCAACCCCTCTCAATATATGTGCTTTTCCACAGTCTGTGCCTAGGGGTACCTGAAGAGGAAACATACCATAGTGACAAAACTGAGAACTCCTTTATTTTGTCAAGTTTCAAAGAGCTACTACAAACCATGTTGGATTTAGAGTTCCAAATTCATCTCTCTATATAGGAGAGATGAGAGTGAAACCTAAATATAAAAACTGCTACTGTAGACGAACGCTTCAACCTAGAAGAACACAATTTGGTAGCCAAGTGGGATTTGTGTACTGATCATTACCACCACGTATCATCAAGATTGGGTGAAAAAATATTTGCTGGTGTTTCAGAAACTACTGTTTTCTTGGAAGATTGGCAACCCCTCTCATGATAGTGCTGTTCCACAGTCTGTGACTAGGGCTACTTGAAGAGGAAACAAACCATAGAGACAAAACTGGGAACTCCTTTATTTTTTCAGTTTTCAAAGGCTAGTACAAACCATGTTGGATTTAGAGTTCCAAATTCATCTATCTATATAAGAGAGAACAGAGTGAAACCTAAAAATAAAAACTGCTACTGTAGACGAACGCTTCAACCTAGAAAAACACAATTTGGTGAGCCACGTGGGATTTGTGTACTGATCATTACCACCAAGAATCATCAAGATTGGGTGAAAAAATATTTGCTGGTATTTCAGAAACTGCTGTTTTCTTGGAAGATTGGCAACCCGTCTCAATTGAAGTGCTGTTCCACAGTCTGTGCCTAGGGCTACTTGAAGAGGAAACAAACCATAGAGACAAAACTGAAACTCCTTTATATTTTAACGTTTCAAATGCTACTACAAATCAAGTTGGATTTACAGTTCCAAATTCATCTATCTATATAGGAGAGATGAGAGTGAATCCTAAATATAAAAACTGCTACTGAAGACGAACGCTTCAACCTAGAAGAACACAATTTGTTGATCGAAGTGGGATTTGTGTACTGATCATTACACCACGTATCAACAAGATTGGGTGAAAAAATGTTTGCTGCTGTTTTGGAAACTTGTCATTTCTTAGAAGTTTGGCAACCCCTCTCAATATAAGTGCTTTTCCACAGCTTGTGCCTAGGGCTACTTGAAGATCAAACAAACCATAGAGACAAAACTGAGATCTCCTTTATTTTGTCAAGTTTCAAAGTGCTACTACAAACCATGTTTGATTTAGAGTTCCAAATTCTTCTATCTATATAGGAGAGGTGAGAGTGAAACCTAAATATAAAAACTGCTACTGAAGACGAACGCTTCAACCTAGAAGACCACAATTTGTTGATCCAAGTGGGATTTGTGTCCTGATCATTACCACCACGTAACATCAAGATTGGGTGAAAAATATTTGCTGGTATTTCAGAAATTTGTTATTTCTTAGAAGCTTGGCAACCCCTCTCAATGAAAGTGCTTTTCCACAGTCTGTGCCTAGGGTTACTTGAAGAGGAAACAAACCATAGAGACAAAACTGAGAACTCCTTTATTTTGTCAAGTTTGAAAAAGCTACTACAAACCATGTTAGATATACAGTTCCAAATTCATCTATCTATATAGGAGAGATGAGAGTGAAACCTAAATATAAAAACTGCTACTGAAGACGAATGCTTCAACCTAGAAGAACACAATTTGGTGAGCCTAGTGGGATTTGTGTACTGATCATTATCACCACGTATCATCAAGATTGTGTGAAAAAATATTTTCTGGTCTTTTGGAATCTCGTTATTTCTTAGAAGCTTGGCAAACCCTCTCAATATAAGTGCTTTTAGACAGTCTGTGCCTAGGGCTACTTGAAGAGGAAACAAACCATACAGACAAAACTGAGAACTCCTTTATTTTTCAAGTTTCAAAGAGCTACTACAAACCACGTTGGATTTAGAGTTCCAAATTCATCTATCTATATAGGAGACATGAGAGTGAATCCAAAATATAAAAATTGCTACTGTAGACGAACGCTTCAACCTAGAAGAACACAATTTGGTGAGCCAAGTGGGATTTGTGTACTGATCATTACCACCACGTATCATCAAGATTGGGTGAAAAAATATTTGCTGCTGTTTTGGAAACTCGTTTTTTTTAGAAGTTTTGCAACCCCTCTCAATATATGTGCTTTTCCACAGTCTGTGCCTAGGGCTACTTGAAGAGGATACAAACCATAGAGACAAAACTGAGAACTCCTTTATTTTTCATGTTTCAAAGGCTACTACAAACCGTGTTGGATTTAGAGTTCCAAATTCATCTATCTATATAGGAGAGAACAGAGTGAAACCTAAATATAAAAACTGCTACTGTAGACGAACGTTTCAACCTAGAAGAACAAAATTTGGTGAGCCAAGTGGGAATGCGTACTGATTATTACCACCAAGAATCATCAAGATTGTGTGAAAAAATATTTGCTGCTGTTTTGGAAACTCGTTATTTCTTAGAAGTTTGGCAACCCCTCTAAATATATGTGCTTTTCCATAGTCTGTGCCTAGGGCTACTTGAAGAGGAAACAAACCATAGAGACAAAACTGAGAACTCCTTTATTTTGTCAAATTTCAAAGAGCTACTACAAACCATGTTTAATTTAGAGTTCCAAATTCATCTCTCTATATAGGAGAGATGAGAGTGAAACCTAAATATAAAAACTGCTACTGTAGACGAACGCTTCAAATTAGAAGAACACAATTTGGGGAGCCAAGTGGGATTTGTGTACTGATCATTACCACCATGTATCATCAAGATTGGTTGAAAAAATATTTGCTGGTATTTCGGAAACTCGTTATTTCTTAGAAGCTTGGCAACCCCTCGAATGAAAGTGCTTTTCCAAGTCTGTTCCTAGGGCTACTTGAAAAGGAAACAAACCATAGAGACTAAACTGAGAACTCCTTTATTTTGTCAAGTTTCAAAAAGCTACTACAAACCATGTTAGATATAGAGTTCCAAATTCATCTATCTATATAAGAGAGAACAGAGTGAAACCTACATATATGAACTGCTGCTGTAGATGAACGCTTTAACCTAGAAGAACACAATTTAGTGAGCCAATTGGGATTTGTGTACTGATTATTACCAACCAAGAATCATCAAGATTGGGTGAAAAAATATTTGCTGGTATTTCGGAAACTCGTTATTTCTTAGAAGCTTGGCAACCCCTCTCAATGAAAGTGCTTTTCCACAGTCTGTGCCTAGGGCTACTTGAAGAGTAAACAAACCAATGAGACAAAACTGAGATCTCCTTTATTTTGTAAAGTTTCAAAGAGCTACTACAAACCATGTTGGATTTAGAGTTCCAAATTCATCTATCTATATAGAAGAGATGAGAGTGAAACCTAAATATAAAAACGGCTATTGAAGACGAACGCTTCAACCTAGAAGAACACAATTTGTTGATCCAAGTGGGATTTGTGTACTGATCATTACCACCACGTATCAACAAGGTTGGGTGAAAAAATGTTTGTTTCTGTTTTGGAAACTCGTTTTTTCTTAGAAGTTTGGCAACCCCTCTCAATATAAGTGCTTTTCCACAGTCTGTGCCTAGGGCTACTTGAAGAGGAAACAAACCATAAAGACAAAATTGAGAACTCCTTTATTTTGTCAAGTTTCAAAGAGCTACTACAAACCATGTTGGATGTAGAGTTCCAAATTCATCTATTTATATAGGAGAGATGAGAGTGAAACCTAAATATAAAAACTGCTACTCTAGAGGAACGCTTCAACCTAGAAGATCACAATTTGGTGAGCCAAGTGGGATTTGTGTACTGATCATTACCACCACGTATCATCAAGATTGGGTGAGAAAATATTTGCTGGTATTTCAGAAACTCCTGTTTTCTTGGAAGCTTGTCAACCCCTCTCAATGATAGTGCTGTTCCACAGTCTGTGCCTAGGGCTACTTGAAGAGGAAACAAACCATAGACAGAAAACTGAGAACTCCTTTATTTTTTCACGTTTCAAAGGCTACTACAAACCATGTTGGATTTAGAGTTCCAAATTCATCTATCTATAAGAGAGAACAGAGTGAAACCGAAATATAAAAACTGCTACTGTAGATCAACGCTTCAACCAAGAAGAACAAAATTTGGTGAGCGAAGTGGGATTTGTGTACTGATCATTACCACCAAGAATCATCAAGATTGGGTGAAAAAATATTTGCTGGTATTTCGGAAACTCGTTATTTCTTAGAAGCTTGGCAACCCCTCTCAATGAAAGTGCTGTTGCACAGTCTGTGCCTAGGGCTACTTGAAGAGGAAACAAACCATAGACACAAAACTGGGAACTCCTTTATTTTTTCACGTTTCAAAGGCTACTACAAAGCATGTTGGATTTAGAGTTCCAAATTCATCTATCTATATAGGAGAGAACAGGGTGAAACCTAAAAATAAAAACTGCTACTGTAGACGAACGGTTCAATCTAGAAAAACACAATTTGGTGAGCCAAGTGGGATTTGTGTACTGATCATTACCACCAAGAATCATCAAGATTGGGTGAAAAAATATTTGCTGGTATTTTGGAAACTCGTTATTTCTTAGAAGCTTGGCAACCCCTCTCAATGAAAGTCCTTTTCCACAGTCTGTGCCTAGGGCTACTTGAAGAGGAAACAAACAATAGAGACAAAACTGAGAACTCCTTTATTTTCTCAAGTTTCAAACAGCTACTACAAACCATGTTGGATTTAGAGTTCCTAATGCATCTATCTATATAGGAGAGAACAGAGTGAAACCTAAATATAAAAACTGCTACTGTAGATGAACGTTTCAACCTAGAAGAACAAAATTTGGTGAGCCAAGTGGGATTTGTGTACTGATCATTACCACCAAGAATCATCAAGATTGGGTGAAAAAATATTTGCTGGTCCTTCGGTAACTCGTTATTTCTTAGAAGCTTGGCAAACCCTCTCAATGAAAGTGCTTTTCCACAGTCTGTGCCTAGGGCTACTTGAAGAGGAAACAAACAATAGAGACAAAACTGAGAACTCCTTTATTTTGTCAAGTTTTAAAGAGCTACTACAAACCATGTTGGATTTAGAGTTCCAAATTCATCTATCTATATAGGAGAGATGAGAGTGAAAACTAAATATAAAAACTGTTGCTGTAGACGAACGCTTCAACCTAGAAGAACAAAATTTGGTGAGTCAAGTGGGATTTGTGTACTGATCATTACCACCAAGTATCATCAAGATTGGGTGAAAAAATATTTGCTGGTATTTCCGAAATTCCTTATTTCTTAGAAGCTTGGCAACCCCTCTCAATTAAAGTGCTTTTCCACAGTCTGTGCCTAGGGCTACTTGAAGAGGAAACAAACCATAGAGACAAAACTGAGAACTCCTTTATTTTGTCAAGTTTCAAAGAGCTACTACAAACCATGTTGGATTTAGAGTTCCAAATTCATCTATCTATATAGGAGAGAACAGAGTGAAACCTACATATAAAAACTGGTACTGTAGACGAACGCTTCAACCTAGAAGATCAACATTTGGTGAGCCAAGTGGGATTTGTGTACTGATCATTACCACCAAGAACCATCAAGATTGGGTGAAAAAATATTTGCTGGTATTTTGGTAACTCGTTATTTCTTAGAAGCTTGGCAACTCCTCTCAATGAAAGTGCTTTTCCACAGTCTGTGCCTAGGGCTACTTGAAGAGGAAACAAACCATAGAGACAAAACTGAGAACTCCTTTATTTTGTCAAGTTTTAAAGAGCTACTACAAACCATGTTGGATTTAGCGTTCCAAATTCATCTATCTATATAGGAGAGATGAGAGTGAAACCTAAATATAAAAACTGCTGCTGTAGACGAACGCTTCAACCTAGAAGAACAAAATTTGGTGAGCCAAGTGGGACTTGTGTACTGATCATTACCACCAAGTATCATCAAGATTGGGTGAAAAAATATTTGCTGGTATTTCCGAAATTCCTTATTTTTTAGAAGCTTGGCAACCCCTCTCAATTAAAGTGCTTTTCCACAGTCAGTGCCTAGGGCTACTTGAAGAGGAAACAAACCATAGAGACAAAACTGAGAACTCCTTTATTTTGTCAAGTTTCAAAGAGCTACTACAAACCATGTTGGTTTTAGAGGTCCAAATTCATCTATCTATATAGGAGAGATGAGAGTGAAGAATCATCAAGATTGGGTGAAAAAATATTTGCTGGTATTTCGGTAACTCATTATTTCTTAGAAGCTTGGCAACCCCTCTCAATGAAAGTGCTTTTCCACAGTCTGTACCTATGGCTACTTGAGAGGAAACAAACCATAGAGACAAAACTGAGAACTCCTTTATTTGTCAAGTTTCAAAGAGCTACTACAAACCATGTTGGATTTAGAGTTCCAAATTCATCTCTCTATATAGGAGAGATGAGAGTGAAACCTAAATATAAAAACTGCTACTGTAGACGAACGCTTCAACCTAGGAGAACACAATTTGGTGAGCCAAGTGGGATTTGTGTACTGATCATTACGAACAAGGATTATCAGGATTGGGCGAAAAAATATTTGCTGGTGTTTCGGAAATTCGGTATTTCTTAGAAGCTTGGCAACCCCTCTCAATGAAAGTGCTTCTCCACAGTCTGTGCCTAGGGCTACTTGAAGAGGAAACAAACCATAGAGACAAAACTGAGAACTCCTTTATTTTGTCAAGTTTCAAAGAGCTACTACAAACCATGTTGGATTTAGAGATCCAAATTCATCTATCTATATAGGAGAGATGAGAGTGAAACCTAAATATAAAAACAGCTACTGTAGACGAACGTATCAACCTAGAAGAACACAAATTGGTGAGCCAAGTGGGATTTGTGTACTTATCATTACCACCAAGAATCATCAAGATTTGTTGAAAAAGCATTTGCTGGTATTTCGTAAACTCGTTATTTCTTAGAAGCTTGGCAACCCCTCTCAATGAACGTGCTTCTTTTCCACAGTCTGTGCCATAGGGCTACTTGAAGAGGAAACAAACCATAGAGACAAACTAAGAACTCCTTTATTTTGTCAAGTTTCAAAGACCTACTACAAAACATGTTGGATTTAGAGTTCCAAATTCATCTATCTTATAGGAGAGAACAGAGTGAAACCTACATATAAAAACTGCTACTGTAGACGAACGCTTCAACCTAGAAGATCAACATTTGGTGAGCCAACTGGGATTTGTGTACTGATCATTACCACCAAGAACCATCAAGATTGGGTGAAAAAATATTTGCTGGTATTTTGGTAACTCGTTATTTCTTAGAAGCTTGGCAACTCCTCTCAATGAAAGTGCTTTTCCACAGTCTGTGCCTAGGGCTACTTGAAGAGGAAGCAAACCATAGAGACAAAACTGAGAACTCCTTTATTTTGTCAAGTTTCAAAAGCTACTACAAACCATGTTAGATATAGAGTTCCAAATTCATCTATCTATATAGGAGAGATGAGAGTGAAACCTAAATATAAAAACTGCTACTGTAGACGAACGCTTCAACCTAGAAGAACACAATTTGGTGAACCAAGTGGATTTGTGTACTGATCATTACCACCACGTATCATCAAGATTGGGTGAAAAAATATTTGCTGGTATTTCGGAAACTCGTTAATTCTTAGAAGCTTGGCAACCCCTCTCAATGAAAGTGCTTTTCCACAGTCTGTGCCTAGGGCTACTTGAAGAGGAAACAAACCAATGAGACAAAACTGAGATCTCCTTTATTTTGTAAAGTTTCAAAGAGCTACTACAAACCATGTTTGATTTAGAGTTCCAAATTCATCTATCTATATAGAAGAGATGAGAGTGAAACCTAAATATAAAAACGGCTATTGAAGACGAACGCTTCATCCTAGAAGAACACAATTTGTTGATCCAAGTGGGATTTGTGTACTGATCATTACCACCACGTATCAACAAGGTTGGGTGAAAAAAAGTTTGTTTCTGTTTTGGAAACTCGTTATTTCTTAGAAGTTTGGCAACCCCTCTCAATATAAGTGCTTTTCCACAGTCTGTGCCTAGGGCTACTTGAAGAGGAAAAAAACCATAAAGACAAAATTGAGAACTCCTTTATTTTGTCAAGTTTCAAAGAGCTACTACAAACCATGTTGGATTTAGAGTTCCAAATTCATCTATTTATATAGGAGAGATGAGAGTGAAACCTAAAGATAAAAACTGCTACTCTAGAAGAACGCTTCAACCTAGAAGATCACAATTTGGTGAGCCAAGTGGGATTTGTGTACTGATCATTACCACCACGTATCATCAAGATTGGGTGAGAAAATATTTGCTGGTATTTCGGAAACTCCTTATTTCTTAGAAGCTTGGCAACCCCTCTCAATGAAAGTGCTGTTCCACAGTCTGTGCCTAGGGCTACTTGAAGAGGAAACAAACCATAGACACAAAACTGGGAACTCCTTTATTTTTTCACGTTTCAAAGGCTACTACAAACCATGTTGGATTTAGAGTTCCAAATTCATCTATCTATATAGGAGAGAACAGAGTGAAACCTAAAAATTAAAACTGCTACTGTAGACGAACGGTTCAATCTAGAAAAACACAATTTGGTGAGCCAAGTGGGATTTGTGTACTGATCATTACCACCAAGAATCATCAAGATTGGGTGAAAAAATATTTGCTGGTATTTCGGAAACTCGTTATTTCTTAGAAGCTTGGCAACCCCTCTCAATGAAAGTCCTTTTTCATAGTCTGTGCCTAGGGCTACTTGAAGAGGAAACAAACAATAGAGGCAAAACTGAGAACTCCTTTATTTTCTCAAGTTTCAAACAGCTACTACAAACCATGTTGGATTTAGAGTTCCTAATTCATCTATCTATATAGGAGAGAACAGAGTGAAACCTAAATATAAAAACTGCTACTGTAGACGAACGTTTCAACCTAGAAGAACAAAATTTGGTGAGCCAAGTGGGATTTGTGTACTGATCATTACCACCAAGAATCATCAAGAATGGGTGAAAAAATATTTGCTGGTACTTCGGTAACTCGTTATTTCTTAGAAGCTTGGCAAACCCTCTCAATGAAAGTGCTTTTCCACAGTCTGTGCCTAGGGCTACTTGAAGAGGAAACAAACAATAGAGACAAAACTGAGAACTCCTTTATTTTGTCAAGTTTTAAAGAGCTACCACAAACCATGTTGGATTTAGAGTTCCAAATTCATCTATCTATATAGGAGAGATGAGAGTGAAACCTAAATATAAAAACTGTTGCTGTAGACGAACGCTTCAACCTAGAAGAACAAAATTTGGTGAGTCAAGTGGGATTTGTGTACTGATCATTACCACCAAGTATCATCAAGATTGGGTGAAAAAATATTTGCTGGTATTTCCGAAATTTCTTATTTCTTAGAAGCTTGGCAACCCCTCTCAATTAAAGTGCTTTTCCACAGTCTGTGCCTAGGGCTACTTGAAGAGGAAACAAACCATAGAGACAAAACTGAGAACTCCTTTATTTTGTCAAGTTTCAAGAGCTACTACAAACCATGTTGGATTTAGAGTTCCAAATTCATCTATCTATATAGGAGAGAACAGAGTGAAACCTACATATAAAAACTGCTACTGTAGACGAACGCTTCAACCTAGAAGATCAACATTTGGTGAGCCAAGTGGGATTTGTGTACTGATCATTACCACCAAGAACCATCAAGATTGGGTGAAAAAATATTTGCTGGTATTCTGGTAACTCGTTATTTCTTAGAAGCTTGGCAACTCCTCTCAATGAAAGTGCTTTTCCACAGTCTGTGCCTAGGGCTACTTGAAGAGGAAGCAAACCATAGAGACAAAACTGAGAACTCCTTTATTTTGTCAAGTTTCAAAATGCTACTACAAACCATGTTAGATATAGAGTTCCAAATTCATCTATCTATATAGGAGAGATGAGAGTGAAACCTAAATATAAAAACTGCTACTGTAGACGAACGCTTCAACCTAGAAGAACACAATTTGGTGAACCAAGTGGGATTTGTGTACTGATCATTACCACCACGTATCATCAAGATTGGGTGAAAAAATATTTGCTGGTATTTCGGAAACTCGTTATTTCTTAGAAGCTTGGCAAACCCTCTCAATGAAAGTGCTTTTCCACAGTCTGTGCCTAGGGCTACTTGAAGAGGAAACAAACCATAGAGACAAAACTGAGAACTCCTTTATTTTGTCAAGTTTCAAAAGCTACTACAAACCATGATCGATTTAGAGTTCCAAATTCATCTATCTATATAGGAGATATGAGAGTGAAACCTAAATATAAAAACTGCTACTGTAGACGAACTCTTCAACCTAGAAGAACACAATTTGGTGAGCCAAGTGGGATTTGTGTACTGATCATTACCACCAAGAATCATCAAGATTGGATGAAAAAATATTTGCTGGTAGTTCGGATACTTGTTATTTCTTAGAAGCTTGGCAACCCCTCTCAATGAAAGTGCTTTTCCACAGTCTGTGCCTAGGGCTACTTGAATAGGAAACAAACCATAGAGACTAAACTGAGAACTCCTTTATTTTGTCAAGTTTCAAAGAGCTACTACAAACCATGTTGGATTTAGTGTTCCAAATTCATCTAACTATATAAGAGAGAACAGAGTGAAACCTACATGTAAGAACTGCTGCTGTAGATGAACGCTTAAACCTAGAAGAACACACTTTGGTTAGCCAAGTGGGATTTGTGTACTGATCATTACGACCACGTATCATCAAGATTGGGTGAAAAAATATTTGCTGGTATTTCGGAAACTCGTTATTTTTTAGAAGCTTGGCAACCCCTCTCAATGAAAGTGCTTTTCCACAGTCTGTGCCTAGGGCTACTTGAAGAGGAAACAAACCATAGAGACAAAACTGAGATCTCCTTTATTTTGTCAAGTTTCAAAGATCTACTACAAACCATGTTGGATTCAGAGTTCCAAATACATGTATCTATATAGGAGAGATGAGAGTGAAACCTAAATATAAAAACTGCTACTGAAGACGAACGCTTCAACCTAGAAGAACACAATTTGGTGAGCCAAGTGGGATTTGTGTACTGATCATTACCACCACGTATCATCAAGATTGGGTGAAAAAATATTTGCTGTTTTTTGGAAAATCGTTATTTCTTAGAAGCTTGGCAACCCCTCTCAATATAAGTGCTTTTCCACAGTCTGTGCATAGGGCTACTTGAAGAGGACAAACCATAGAGACAAAACTGAGAACTCCTTTATTTTGTCAAGTTTCAAAGAGCTACTACAAACCATGTTGGATTTAGAGTTCCAAATTCATCTATCTATATAGGAGAGATGAGAGTGAAAGCTAAATATAAAAACTGCTCCTGTAAACGAACGCTTCAAACTAGAAGAACACAATTTGGTGAGCCAAGTGGGATTTGTGTACTGATCATTACCACCACGTATCATCAATATTGGGTGAAATAATATTTGCTGGTATTTCGGAAACTCGTTATTTCTTAGAAGCTTGGCAACCCCTCTCAATGAAAGTGCTTTTCCACAGTCTGTGCCTAGGGCTACTTGAAGAGGAAACAAACCATAGAGACAAAACTGAGAACTCCTTTATTTTGTCAAGTTTGAAAGAGCTACTAGAAACCATGTTGGATTTAGAGTTCCAAATTCATCTATCTATATAGGAGAGAACAGAGTGAAACCTACATATAAAAACTGCTACTGTAGACGAACGCTTCAACCTAGAAGATCAAAATTTCTTGAGCCAAGTGGGATTTGTGTACTGATCATTAACACCAAGAACCATCACGATTGGTTGAAAAAATATTTGCTAGTATTTCAGTAACTCGTTATTTCTTAGAAGCTTGGCAACTCCTCTCCATGAAAGTGCTTTTCCACAGTCTGTGCCTAGGGCTACTTGAAGAGGAAACAAACCATAGAGACAAAACTGAGAACTCCTTTATTTTGTCAAGTTTCAAAAAGCTACTACAAACCATGTTAGTTATAGAGTTCCAAATTCATCTATCTATATAGGAGTGATGAGAGTGAAACCTAAATATAAATACTGCTACTGTAGACGAACGCTTAAAAACTAGAAGAACACAATTTGGTGAGCCAAGTGGGATTTGTGTACTGATCATTACCACCACGTATCATCAAGATTGGGTGAAAAAATATTTGCTGGTATTTCGGAAACTCGTTATTTCTTAGAAGCTTGGCAACCCCTCTCAATGTAAGTGCTTTTCCAGAGTCTGTGCCTACGGCTACTTGAAGAGGAAACAAACCATAGAGACAAAACTGAGAACTCCTTTATTTTGTCAAGTTTCAAAGAGCTACTACAAACCATGTTGGATTCAGAGTTCCAAATACATGTATCTATATAGGAGAGATGAGAGTGAAACCTAAATATAAAAACTGCTACTGAAGACGAACGCTTCAACCTAGAAGAACACAATTTGGTGAGCCAAGTGGGATTTGTGTACTGATCATTACCACCACGTATCATCAAGATTGGGTGAAAAAATATTTGCTGTTTTTTGGAAACTCGTTATTTCTTAGAAGCTTGGCAACCCCTCTCAATATAAGTGCTTTTCCACAGTCTGTGCATAGGGCTACTTGAAGAGGACAAACCATAGAGACAAAACTGAGAACTCCTTTATTTTGTCAAGTTTCAAAGAGCTACTACAAACCATGTTGGATTTAGAGTTCCAAATTCATCTATCTATATAGGAGAGATGAGAGTGAAAGCTAAATATAAAAACTGCTCCTGTAAACGAACGCTTCAAACTAGAAGAACACAATTTGGTGAGCCAAGTGGGATTTGTGTACTGATCATTACCACCACGTATCATCAATATTGGGTGAAATAATATTTGCTGGTATTTCGGAAACTCGTTATTTCTTAGAAGCTTGGCAACCCCTCTCAATGAAAGTGCTTTTCCACAGTCTGTGCCTAGGGCTACTTGAAGAGGAAACAAACCATAGAGACAAAACTGAGAACTCCTTTATTTTGTCAAGTTTCAAAGAGCTACTAGAAACCATGTTGGATTTAGAGTTCCAAATTCATCTATCTATATAGGAGAGAACAGAGTGAAACCTACATATAAAAACTGCTACTGTAGACGAACGCTTCAACCTAGAAGATCAAAATTTCTTGAGCCAAGTGGGATTTGTGTACTGATCATTAACACCAAGAACCATCACGATTGGGTGAAAAAATATTTGCTAGTATTTCGGTAACTCGTTATTTCTTAGAAGCTTGGCAACTCCTCTCCATGAAAGTGCTTTTCCACAGTCTGTGCCTAGGGCTACTTGAAGAGGAAACAAACCATAGAGACAAAACTGAGAACTCCTTTATTTTGTCAAGTTTCAAAAAGCTACTACAAACCATGTTAGATATAGAGTTCCAAATTCATCTATCTATATAGGAGTGATGAGAGTGAAACCTAAATATAAATACTGCTACTGTAGACGAACGCTTCAAACTAGAAGAACACAATTTGGTGAGCCAAGTGGGATTTGTGTACTGATCATTACCACCACGTATCATCAAGATTGGGTGAAAAAATATTTGCTGGTATTTCGGAAACTCGTTATTTCTTAGAAGCTTGGCAACCCCTCTCAATGTAAGTGCTTTTCCAGAGTCTGTGCCTACGGCTACTTGAAGAGGAAACAAACCATAGAGACAAACCTGAGAACTCCTTTATTTTGTCAAGTTTCAAAGAGCTACTACAAACCATGTTGGATTTAGAGTTCCAAATTCATGTATCTATATAGGAGAGATGAGAGTGAAACCTAAATATAAAAACTGCTACTGAAGACGAACGCTTCAACCTAGAAGAACACAATTTGGTGAGCCAAGTGGGATTTGTGTACTGATCATTACCACCAAGAATCATCAAGTTTGGGTGAAAAAATATTTGCTGGTATTTCGGAAACTCCTTATTTCTTTGAAGCTTGGCAACCCCTCTCAATGAAAGTGCTTTTCCACAGTCTGTGCCTAGGGCTACTCGAAGAGGAAACAAACAATAGAGACAAAACTGAGAACTCCTTTATTTTCTCAAGTTTCAAACAGCTACTACAAACCATGTTGGATTTAGAGTTCCTAATTCATCTATCTATATAGGAGAGAACAGAGTGAATCCTAAATATAAAAACTGCTACTGTAGACGAACGTTTCAACATAGAAGAACAAAATATGGTGAGCCAAGTGGGATTTGTGTACTGATCATTACCACCAAGAATCATCAAGATTGGGTGAAAAAATATTTGCTGGTACTTCGGTAACGCGTTAATTCTTAGAAGCTTTGCAACCCCTCTCAATGAAAGTGCTTTTCCACAGTCTGTGCCTAGGGCTACTTGAAGAGGAAACAAACCATAGAGACAAAACTGAGAACTCCTTTATTTTGTCAAGTTTTAAAAAATACTACAAACCATGTTGGATTTAGAGTTCCAAATTCATCTATCTATATAGGAATGATGAGAGTGAAACCTAAATATAAAAACTGCTGCTGTAGACGAACGCTTCAACCTAGAAGAACAAAATTTGGTGAGCCAAGTGGGATTTGTGTACTGATCATTACCACCAAGTATCATCAAGATTGGGTGAAAAAATATTTGCTGGTATTTCCGAAATTCCTTATTTCTTAGAAGCTTGGCAACCCCTCTCAATGAAAGTGCTTTTCCACAGTCTGTGCCTAGGGCTACTTGAAGAGGAAACAAACAAATGAGACAAAACTGAGATCTCCATTTTTTTCTAAAGTTTCAAATAGCTACTACAAACCATGTTGGATTTAGAGTTCCAAATTCATCTATCTATATAGGAGAGATGAGAGTGAAACCTAAATATAAAAACTGCTACTGAAGACGAACGCTTCAACCTAGAAGAACACAATTTGTTGATCCAAGTGGGATTTGTGTACTGATCATTACCACCACGTATCAACAAGGTTGGGTGAAAAAATGTTTGCTGCTGTTTTGGAAACTCGTTATTTCTTAGAAGTTTGGCAACCCCTCTCAATTTAAGTGCTTTTCCACAGTCTGTGCCTAGGGCTACTTGAAGAGGAAACAAACCATAAAGACAAAACTGAGAACTCCTTTATTTTGTCAAGTTTCAAAGAGCTACTACAAACCATGTTGGATTTACAGTTCCAAATTCATCTATCTATATAGGAGAGATGAGAGTGAAACCTAAATATAAAAACTGCTACTGTAGACGAACGCTTCAACCTAGAAGAACACAATTTGGTGAACCAAGTGGGATTTGTGCACTGATCATTACCACCACGTATCATCAAGATTGGGTGAAAAAATATTTGCTGGTATTTCGGAAACTCGTTATTTCTTAGAAGCTTGGCAACCCCTCTCAATGAAAGTGCCTGTCCACAGTCTGTGCCTAGGGCTACTTGAAGAGGAAACAAACCAATGAGACAAAACTGAGATCTCCTTTATTTTGTAAAGTTTCAAAGAGCTACTACAAACCATGTTCGATTTAGAGTTCCAAATTCATCTATCTATATAGAAGAGATGACAGTGAAACCTAAATATAAAAACGGCTATTGAAGACGAACGCTTCAACCTAGAAGAACACAATTTGTTGATCCAAGTGGGATTTGTGTACTGATCATTACCACCACGTATCAACAAGGTTGGGTGAAAAAATGTTTGTTTCTGTTTTGGAAACTCGTTATTTCTTAGAAGTTTGGCAACCCCTCTCAATATAAGTGCTTTTCCACAGTCTGTGCCTAGGGCTACTTGAAGAGGAAACAAACCATAAAGACAAAATTGAGAACTCCTTTATTTTGTCAAGTTTCAAAGAGCTACTACAAACCATGTTGGATTTAGAGTTCCAAATTCATCTATTTATATAGGAGAGATGAGAGTGAAACCTAAAGATAAAAACTGCTACTCTAGACGAACGCTTCAACCTAGAAGATCACAATTTGGTGAGCCAAGTGGGATTTGTGTACTGATCATTACCACCACGTATCATCAAGATTGGGTGAGAAAATATTTGCTGGTATTTCGGAAACTCGTTATTTCTTAGAAGCTTGGCAACCCCTCTCAATGAAAGTTCTGTTCCACAGTCTGTGCCTCGGGCTACTTGAAGAGGAAACAAACCATAGACACAAAACTGGGAACTCCTTTATTTTTTCACTTTTCAAAGGCTACTACAAACCATGTTGGATTTAGAGTTCCAAATTCATCTATCTATATAGGAGAGAACAGAGTGAAACCTAAAAATAAAAACTGCTACTGTAGACGAACGGTTCAATCTAGAAAAACACAATTTGGTGAGAGAAGTGGGATTTGTGTACTGATCATTACCACCAAGAATCATCAAGATTGGGTGAAAAAATATTTGCTGGTATTTCGGAAACTCGTTATTTCTTAGAAGCTTGGCAACCCCTCTCAATGAAAGTCCTTTTCCACAGTCTGTGCCTAGGGCTACTTGAAGAGGAAACAAACAATAGAGGCAAAACTGAGAACTCCTTTATTTTCTCAAGTTTCAAACAGCTACTACAAACCATGTTGGATTTAGAGTTCCTAATTCATCTATCTATATAGGAGAGAACAGAGTGAAACCTAAATATAAAAACTGCTACTGTAGACGAACGTTTCAACCTAGAAGAACAAAATTTGGTGAGCCAAGTGGGATTTGTGTACTGATCATTACCACCAAGAATCATCAAGATTGGGTGAAAAAATATTTGCTGGTACTTCGGTAACTCGTTATTTCTTAGAAGCTTGGCAAACACTCTCAATGAAAGTGCTTTTCCACAGTCTGTGCCTAGGGCTACTTGAAGAGGAAACTAACAATAGGGACAAAACTGAGAACTCCTTTATTTTGTCAAGTTTTAAAGAGCTACTACAAACCATGTTGGATTTAGAGTTCCAAATTCATCTATCTATATAGGAGAGATGAGAGTGAAACCTAAATATAAAAACTGTTGCTGTAGACGAATGCTTCAACCTAGAAGAACAAAATTTGGTGAGTCAAGTGGGATTTGTGTACTGATCATTACCACCAAGTATCATCAAGATTGGGTGAAAAAATATTTGCTGGTATTTCCGAAATTCCTTATTTCTTAGAAGCTTGGCAACCCCTCTCATTAAAGTGCTTTTCCACAGTCTGTGCCTAGGGCTACTTGAAGAGGAAACAAACCATAGAGACAAAACTGAGAACTCCTTTATTTTGTCAAGTTTCAAGAGCTACTACAAACCATGTTGGATTTAGAGTTCCAAATTCATCTATCTATATAGGAGAGAACAGAGTGAAACCTACATATAAAAACTGCTACTGTAGACGAACGCTTCAACCTAGAAGATCAACATTTGGTGAGCCAAGTGGGATTTGTGTACTGATCATTACCACCAAGAACCATCAAGATTGGGTGAAAAAATATTTGCTGGTATTTTGGTAACTCGTTATTTCTTAGAAGCTTGGCAACCCCTCTCAATGTAAGTGATTTTCCAGAGTCTGTGCCTAGGGCTACTTGAAGAGGAAACAAACCATAGAGACAAAACTGAGAACTCCTTTATTTTGTCAAGTTTCAAAAGCTACTACAAACCATGATCGATTTAGAGTTCCAAATTCATCTATCTATATAGGAGAGATGAGAGTGAAACCTAAATATAAAAACTGCTACTGTAGACGAACTCTTCAACCTAGAAGAACACAATTTGGTGAGCCAAGTGGGATTTGTGTTCTGATCATTACCACCAAGAATCATCAAGATTGGATGAAAAAATATTTGCTGGTAGTTCGGATACTTGTTATTTCTTAGAAGCTTGGCAACCCCTCTCAATGAAAGTGCTTTCCCACAGTCTGTGCCTAGGGCTACTTGAATAGGAAACAAACCATAGAGACTAAACTGAGAACTCCTTTATTTTGTCAAGTTTCAAAGAGCTACTACAAACCATGTTGGATTTAGTGTTCCAAATTCATCTATCTATATAAGAGAGAACAGAGTGAAACCCACATGTAAGAACTGCTGCTGTAGATGAACGCTTAAACCTAGAAGAACACACTTTGGTTAGCCAAGTGGGATTTGTGTACTGATCATTACGACCACGTATCATCAAGATTGGGTGAAAAAATATTTGCTGGTATTTCGGAAACTCGTTATTTTTTAGAAGCTTGGCAACCCCTCTCAATGAAAGTGCTTTTCCACAGACTTTGCCTAGGGCTACTTGAAGAGGAAACAAACCATAGAGACAAAACTGAGATCTCCTTTATTTTGTCAAGTTTCAAAGATCTACTACAAACCATGTTGGATTTAGAGTTCCAAATACATGTATCTATATAGGAGAGATGAGAGTGAAACCTAAATATAACAACTGCTACTGAAGACGAACGCTTCAACCTAGAAGAAC
Organism: Callospermophilus lateralis; assembly: GCF_048772815.1. Classification (NCBI taxonomy): domain Eukaryota; kingdom Metazoa; phylum Chordata; class Mammalia; order Rodentia; family Sciuridae; genus Callospermophilus; species Callospermophilus lateralis. The sequence continues at coordinate 22,719 of NW_027513682.1, forward strand.
ACAATTTGGTGAGCCAAGTGGGATTTGTGTACTGATCATTACCACCACGTATCATCAAGATTGGGTGAAAAAATATTTGCTGGTATTTCGGAAACTCGTTATTTCTTAGAAGCTTGGCAACCCCTCTCAATGTAAGTGCTTTTCCAGAGTCTGTGCCTACGGCTACTTGAAGAGGAAACAAACCATAGAGACAAAACTGAGAACTCCTTTATTTTGTCAAGTTTCAAAGAGCTACTACAAACCATGTTGGATTATAGTTCCAAATTCATGTATCTATATAGGAGAGATGAGAGTGAAACCTAAATATAAAAACTGCTACTGAAGAGGAACGCTTCAACCTAGAAGAACACAATTTGGTGAGCCAAGTGGGATTTGTTTACTGATCATTACCACCAAGAATCATCAAGATTGGGTGAAAAAATATTTGCTGGTATTTCGGAAACTCATTATTTCTTTGAAGCTTGGCAACCCCTCTCAATGAAAGTGCTTTTCCACAGTCTGTGCCTAGGGCTACATGAAGAGGAAACAAACAATAGAGACAAAACTGAGAACTCCTTTATTTTCTCAAGTTTCAAACAGCTACTACAAACCATGTTGGATTTAAAGTTCCTAATTCATCTATCTATATAGGAGAGAACGGAGTGAATCCTAAATATAAAAACTGCTACTGTAGACGAACGTTTCAACCTAGAAGAACAAAATTTGGTGAGCCAAGTGGGATTTGTGTACTGATCATTACCACCAAGAATCATCAAGATTGGGTGAAAAAATATTTGCTGGTACTTCGGTAACTCGTTAATTCTTAGAAGCTTTGCAACCCCTCTCAATGAAAGTGCTTTTCCACAGTCTTTGCCTAGGGCTACTTGAAGAGGAAACAAACAAATGAGACAAAACTGAGATCTCCATTTTTTTGTAAAGTTTCAAATAGCTCCTACAAACCATGTTGGATTTAGAGTTCCAAATTCATCTATCTATATAGGAGAGATGAGAGTGAAACCTAAATATAAAAACTGCTACTGAAGACGAACGCTTCAACCTAGAAGAACACAATTTGTTGATCCAAGTGGGATTTGTGTACTGATCATTACCACCACGTATCAACAAGGTTGGCTGAAAAAATGTTTGCTGCTGTTTTGGAAACTCGTTATTTCTTAGAAGTTTGGCAACCCCTCTCAATTTAAGTGCTTTTCCACAGTCTGTGCCTAGGGCTACTTGAAGAGGAAACAAACCATAAAGACAAAACTGAGAACTCCTTTATTTTGTCAAGTTTCATAGAGCTACTACAAACCATGTTGGATTTAGATTTCCAAATTCATCGATCTATATAGGAGAGATGAGAGTGAAACCTAAATATAAAAACTGCTACTCTAGACGAATGCTTCAACTTAGAAGATCACAATTTGGTGAGCCAAGTGGGATTTGTGTACTGATCATTACCACCACGTATCATCAAGATTGGGTGAGAAAATATTTGCTGGTATTTCAGAAACTCCTGTTTTCTTGGAAGCTTGGCAAACCCTCTCAATGATAGTGCTGTTCCACAGTCTGTGCCTAGGGCTTCTTGAAGAGGAAACAAACCATAGACACAAAACTGAGAACTCCTTTATTTTGTCAAGTTTCAAAGTGCTACTTCAAACCATGTTGGATTTAGAGTTCCATATTCATCTATCTATATAGGAGAGAACAGAGGGAAACCTAAATATAAAACCTGCTACTGAAGACGAACGCTTCAACCTAGAAGAACACAATTTGGTGAGCCAAGTGGGATTTGTGTACTGATCATTACCACCAAGAATCATCAAGTTTGGGTATAAAAATATTTGCTGGTATTTCGGAAACTCGTTATTTCTTTGAAGCTTGGCAACCCCTCTCAATGAAAGTGCTTTTCCACAGTCTGTGCCTAGGGCTACTCGAAGAGGAAACAAACAATAGAGACAAAACTGAGAACTCCTTTATTTTGTCAAGTTTCAAAGAGCTACTACAAACCATGTTGGATTTAGAGTTCCTAATTCATCTATCTATATAGGAGAGAACAGAGTGAATCCTAAATATAAAAACTGCTACTGTAGACGAACGTTTCAACCTAGAAGAACAAAATTTGGTGAGCCAAGTGGGATTTGTGTACTGATCATTACCACCAAGAATCATCAAGATTGGGTGAAAAAATATTTGCTGGTACTTCGGTAACTGGTTAATTCTTAGAAGCTTTGCAACCCCTCTCAATGAAAGTGCTTTTCCACAGTCTGTGCCTAGGGCTACTTGAAGAGGAAACAAACCATAGAGACAAAACTGAGAACTCCTTTATTTTGTCAAGTTTTAAAAAATACTACAAACCATGTTGGATTTAGAGTTCCAAATTCATCTATCTATATAGGAATGATGAGAGTGAAACCTAAATATAAAAACTGCTGCTGTAGACGAACGCTTCAACCTAGAAGAACAAAATTTGGTGAGCCAAGTGGGATTTGTGTACTGATCATTACCACCAAGTATCATCAAGATTGGGTGAAAAAATATTTGCTGGTATTTCCGAAATTCCTTATTTCTTAGAAGCTTGGCAACCCCTCTCAATGAAAGTGCTTTTCCACAGTCTGTGCCTAGGGCTACTTGAAGAGGAAACAAACAAATGAGACAAAACTGAGATCTCCATTTTTTTCTAAAGTTTCAAATAGCTACTACAAACCATGTTGGATTTAGTGTTCCAAATTCATCTATCTATATAGGAGAGAACAGAGTGAAACCTAAATATAAAAATGCTACTGTAGACGAACCCTTCATCCTAGAAGAACACAATTCGGTGAGCCAAGTGGGATTTGTGTACTGATCATTACCACCAAGTTTTATCAAGATTGGATGAAAAAATATTTCCTTGTGTTTCGGAAACTCGTTATTTCTTAGACGCTTGGCAACCCCTCTCAATGAAAGTGCTTTTCCACAGTCTGTGCCTAGCGCCATTTGAAGAGGAAACAAACCAGAGAGACAAAACTGAGAACTCCTTTATTTAGTCAAGTTTCAAAGAGCTACTACAAACCATGTTGGATTTAGAGTTCCAAATTCATCTATCTATATAGGGGAGAACAGAGGGAAACCTAAATATAAAAACTGCTACTGTAGACGAACGCTTCATCCTAGAAGTACACAATTTGGTGAGCCAAGTGGGGTTTGTGTACTGATCATTAGCACCATGTATCATCAAGATTGGGTGAAAAAATATTTGCTGTTTTTTGGAAACTCGTTATTTTTTAGAAGCTTGGCAACCCCTCTCAATGAAAGTGCTTTTCCAGAGTCTGTGCCTAGGGCTACTTGAAGAGGAAACAAACCATAGAGACAAAACTGAGAACTCCTTTATTTTGTCAAGTTTCAAAGAGCTACTACAAACCATGTTGGATTTAGAGTCCAAATTCATCTATCTATATAGGAGAGAACAGAGTGAAACCTAAATATAAAAACTGCTACTGTAGACGAACGCTTCATCCTAGAAGAACACAATTTGTTGAGCCAAGTGGGATTTGTGTACTGATCATTACCATCAAGTATCATCAAGATTGGGTGAAAAATTATTTGCTGGTATTTCGGAAACTCGTAATTTCTTAGACGCTTGGCAACCCCTCTCAATGAAAGTGCTTTTTCACAGTCTGTGCCTAGGGCTACTTGAAAAGGACACAAACCATAGAGACAAAACTGAAAACTCTTTTATTTTGTCAAGTTTCAAAGAGCTACTACAAACCATGTTGTATTTAGAGTTCCAAATTCATCTATCTATATAAGAGAGAACAGAGTGAAACCTACATACAAGAACTGCTGCTGTAGATGAATGCATAAACCTAGAAGAACACAATTTGGTGAGCCAAGTGGGATTTGTGTACTGATCATTACCATCAAGTATCATCAAGATAGGTTGAAAAAATATTTGCTGGTATTTCGGAAACTCGTTATTTTTTAGAAGCTTGGCAACCCCTCTCAATGAAAGTGCTTTTCCACAGTCTGTGCCTAGGGCTACTTGAAGAGGAAACAAACCATAGAGACAAAACTGAGAACTCCTTTATTTTGTCAAGTTTCAAAGAGCTACTACAAACCATGTTGGATTTAGAGTTCCAAATTCATCTATCTATATAGGAGAGATGAGAGTGAAACCTAAATATAAAAACTGCTACTGTAGACGAACGCTTCAACCAAGAAGAACACAATTTGGTGAGCCAAGTGGGATTTGTGTACTGATCATTACCACCACATATCATCAAGATTGGGTGAAAAAATATTTGCTGGTATTTCGGTAACTCGTTATAAATTAGAAGCTTGGCAACCCCTCTCAATCAAAGTGCTTTTCCCCAGTCTGTGCCTAGGGCAACTTGAAGAGGAAACAAACCATAGACACAAAACTGAGAACTCCTTTATTTTGTCAAGTTTCAAAGTGCTACTTCAAACCATGTTGGATTTAGAGTTCCATATTCATCTATCTATATAGGAGAGAACAGAGGGAAACCTAAATATAAAACCTGCTACTGAAGACGAACGCTTCAACCTAGAAGAACACAATTTGGTGAGCCAAGTGGGATTTGTGTACTGATCATTACCACCAAGAATCATCAAGTTTGGGTATAAAAATATTTGCTGGTATTTCGGAAACTCGTTATTTCTTTGAAGCTTGGCAACCCCTCTCAATGAAAGTGCTTTTCCACAGTCTGTGCCTAGGGCTACTCGAAGAGGAAACAAACAATAGAGACAAAACTGAGAACTCCTTTATTTTGTCAAGTTTCAAAGAGCTACTACAAACCATGTTGGATTTAGAGTTCCTAATTCATCTATCTATATAGGAGAGAACAGAGTGAATCCTAAATATAAAAACTGCTACTGTAGACGAACGTTTCAACCTAGAAGAACAAAATTTGGTGAGCCAAGTGGGATTTGTGTACTGATCATTACCACCAAGAATCATCAAGATTGGGTGAAAAAATATTTGCTGGTACTTCGGTAACTGGTTAATTCTTAGAAGCTTTGCAACCCCTCTCAATGAAAGTGCTTTTCCACAGTCTGTGCCTAGGGCTACTTGAAGAGGAAACAAACCATAGAGACAAAACTGAGAACTCCTTTATTTTGTCAAGTTTTAAAAAATACTACAAACCATGTTGGATTTAGAGTTCCAAATTCATCTATCTATATAGGAATGATGAGAGTGAAACCTAAATATAAAAACTGCTGCTGTAGACGAACGCTTCAACCTAGAAGAACAAAATTTGGTGAGCCAAGTGGGATTTGTGTACTGATCATTACCACCAAGTATCATCAAGATTGGGTGAAAAAATATTTGCTGGTATTTCCGAAATTCCTTATTTCTTAGAAGCTTGGCAACCCCTCTCAATGAAAGTGCTTTTCCACAGTCTGTGCCTAGGGCTACTTGAAGAGGAAACAAACAAATGAGACAAAACTGAGATCTCCATTTTTTTCTAAAGTTTCAAATAGCTACTACAAACCATGTTGGATTTAGTGTTCCAAATTCATCTATCTATATAGGAGAGAACAGAGTGAAACCTAAATATAAAAATGCTACTGTAGACGAACCCTTCATCCTAGAAGAACACAATTCGGTGAGCCAAGTGGGATTTGTGTACTGATCATTACCACCAAGTTTTATCAAGATTGGATGAAAAAATATTTCCTTGTGTTTCGGAAACTCGTTATTTCTTAGACGCTTGGCAACCCCTCTCAATGAAAGTGCTTTTCCACAGTCTGTGCCTAGCGCCATTTGAAGAGGAAACAAACCAGAGAGACAAAACTGAGAACTCCTTTATTTAGTCAAGTTTCAAAGAGCTACTACAAACCATGTTGGATTTAGAGTTCCAAATTCATCTATCTATATAGGGGAGAACAGAGGGAAACCTAAATATAAAAACTGCTACTGTAGACGAACGCTTCATCCTAGAAGTACACAATTTGGTGAGCCAAGTGGGGTTTGTGTACTGATCATTAGCACCATGTATCATCAAGATTGGGTGAAAAAATATTTGCTGTTTTTTGGAAACTCGTTATTTTTTAGAAGCTTGGCAACCCCTCTCAATGAAAGTGCTTTTCCAGAGTCTGTGCCTAGGGCTACTTGAAGAGGAAACAAACCATAGAGACAAAACTGAGAACTCCTTTATTTTGTCAAGTTTCAAAGAGCTACTACAAACCATGTTGGATTTAGAGTCCAAATTCATCTATCTATATAGGAGAGAACAGAGTGAAACCTAAATATAAAAACTGCTACTGTAGACGAACGCTTCATCCTAGAAGAACACAATTTGTTGAGCCAAGTGGGATTTGTGTACTGATCATTACCATCAAGTATCATCAAGATTGGGTGAAAAATTATTTGCTGGTATTTCGGAAACTCGTAATTTCTTAGACGCTTGGCAACCCCTCTCAATGAAAGTGCTTTTTCACAGTCTGTGCCTAGGGCTACTTGAAAAGGACACAAACCATAGAGACAAAACTGAAAACTCTTTTATTTTGTCAAGTTTCAAAGAGCTACTACAAACCATGTTGTATTTAGAGTTCCAAATTCATCTATCTATATAAGAGAGAACAGAGTGAAACCTACATACAAGAACTGCTGCTGTAGATGAATGCATAAACCTAGAAGAACACAATTTGGTGAGCCAAGTGGGATTTGTGTACTGATCATTACCATCAAGTATCATCAAGATAGGTTGAAAAAATATTTGCTGGTATTTCGGAAACTCGTTATTTTTTAGAAGCTTGGCAACCCCTCTCAATGAAAGTGCTTTTCCACAGTCTGTGCCTAGGGCTACTTGAAGAGGAAACAAACCATAGAGACAAAACTGAGAACTCCTTTATTTTGTCAAGTTTCAAAGAGCTACTACAAACCATGTTGGATTTAGAGTTCCAAATTCATCTATCTATATAGGAGAGATGAGAGTGAAACCTAAATATAAAAACTGCTACTGTAGACGAACGCTTCAACCAAGAAGAACACAATTTGGTGAGCCAAGTGGGATTTGTGTACTGATCATTACCACCACATATCATCAAGATTGGGTGAAAAAATATTTGCTGGTATTTCGGTAACTCGTTATAAATTAGAAGCTTGGCAACCCCTCTCAATCAAAGTGCTTTTCCCCAGTCTGTGCCTAGGGCAACTTAAAGAGGAAACAAACCATAGAGACAAAACTGAGATCTCCTTTATTTTGTCAATTTTCAAAGAGCTACTACAAACCATGTTGGATTTAGAGTTCCAAATTCATGTATCTATATAGGAGAGATGAGAGTGAAACCTAAATATAAAAACTGCTACTGAAGACGAACGCTTCAACCTAGAAGAACACAATTTGGTGAGCCAAGTGGGATTTGTGTACTGATCATTACCACCAAGTATTATCAAGATTGGGTGAAAAAACATTTCATGGTGTTTCGGAAACTCGTTATTTCTTAGAAGCTTGGCAAACCCTCTCAATGTAAGGGCTTTTCCAGAGTCTGTGCCTAGGGCTACTTGAAGAGGAAACAAACCATAGAGACAAAACTGAGAACTCCTTTATTTTGTCAAGTTTCAAAGAGCTACTACAAACCATGTTGGATTTAGAGTTCCTAATTCATCTATCTATATAGGAGAGAACAGAGTGAATCCTAAATATAAAAACTGCTACTGTAGACGAACGTTTCAACCAAGAAGAACACAATATGGTGAGCCAAGTGGGATTTGTGTACTGATCATTACCACCACGTATCATCAAGATTGGGTGAAAAAATATTTGCTGGTATTTCGTAACTCATTATTTCTTAGAAGCTTGGCAACCCCTCTCAATCAAAGTGCTTTTCCACAGTCTGTGCCTAGGGCTACTTGAAGAGGAAACAAACCATAGAGACAAAACTGAGAACTCCTTTATTTTGTCAAGGTTCAAAGAGCTACTCCAAACCATGTTGGATTTAGTGTTCCAAATTCATCTATCTATATAGGAGAGAACAGAGTGAAACCTAAATATAAAAATGCTACTGTAGACGAACGCTTCATCCTAGAAGAACACAATTCGGTGAGCCAAGTGGGATTTGTGTACTGATCATTACCATCAAGTATCATCAAGATTGGGTGAAAAATTATTTGCTGGTATTTAGGAAACTCGTAATTTCTTAGACGCTTGGCAACCCCTCTCAATGTAAGTGCTTTTCCAGAGTCTGTGCCTAGGGCTACTTGAAGAGGAAACAAACCATAGAGACAAAACTGAGAAATCCTTTATTTTGTCAAGTTTCAAAGAGCTACTACAAACCATGTTGGATATAGAGTTTCAAATTCATCTATCTGTATAGGAGAGAACAGAGGGAAACCTAAATATAAAAACTGCTACTCTAGACGAACGCTTCAACCAAGAAGAACACAATTTGGTGAGCCAAGTGGGATTTGTGTACTGATCATTACCACCAATTTTATCAAGATTGGGTGAAAACATATTTCCTGGTGTTTCGGAATCTCGTTATTTCTTAGAAGCTTGGCAACCCCTCTCAATGTAAGTGCTTTTCCAGAGTCTGTGCCTAGGGCTAATTGAAGAGGAAACAAACTATAGAGACAAAACTGAGAACTCCTTTATTTTGTCAAGTTTCAAAGAGCTACTACAAACCTTGTTGGATTTAGAGTTCCAAATTCATCTATCTATATAGGAGAGATGAGAGTGAAACCTAAATATAAAAACTGCTACTGTAGATGAACGCTTCATCCTAGAAGAACACAATTTGTTGAGCCAAGTGGGATTTGTGTACTGATCATTACCATCAAGTATCATCAAGATTGGGTGAAAAAATATTTGCTGGTATTTCGGTAACTCATTATTTCTTAGAATCTTGGCAACCCCTCTCAATCAAAGTGCTTTTCCACAGTCTGTGCCTAGGGCTACTTGAAGAGGACAAACCATAGAGACAAAACTGAGAACTGCTTTATTTTGTCAAGTTTCAAAGAGCTACTACAAACCATGTTGGATTTAGTGTTCCAAATTCATCTATCTATATAGGAGAGAACAGAGTGAAACCTAAATATAAAAACTGCTACTGTAGACGAACGCTTCATCCTAGAAGAACACAATTTGTTGAGCCAAGTGGGATTTGTGTACTGATCATTACCATCAAGTATCATCAAGATTGGGTGAAAAATTATTTGCTGGTATTTCGGAAACTCGTAATTTCTTAGACGCTTGGCAACCCCTCTCAATGAAAGTGCTTTTTCACAGTCTGTGCCTAGGGCTACTTGAAAAGGAAACAAACCATGGAGACAAAACTGAAAACTCTTTTATTTTGTCAAGTTTCAAAGAGCTACTACAAACCATGTTGTATTTAGAGTTCCAAATTCACCTATCTATATAAGAGAGAACAGAGTGAAACCTACATACAAGAACTACTGCTGTAGATGAACGCATAAACCTAGAAGAACACAATTTGGTGAGCCAAGTGGGATTTGTGTACTGATCATTACCATCAAGTATCATCAAGATAGGTTGAAAAAATAATTGCTGGTATTTCGGAAACTCGTTATTTTTTAGAAGCTTGGCAACCCCTCTCAATGAAAGTGCTTTTCCACAGTCTGTGCCTAGGGCTACTTGAAGAGGAAACAAACCATAGATACAAAACTGAGATCTCCTTTATTTTGTCAAGTTTCAAAGATCTACTACAAACCATGTTGGATTTAGAGTTCCTAATTAATGTATCTATATAGGAGAGATGAGAGTGAAACCTAAATATAAAAACTGCTACTGAAGACGAACACTTCAACCTAGAAGAACACAATTTGGTGAGCCAAGTGGGATTTGTGTACTGATCTTTACCACCACGTATCATCAAGATTGGGTGAAAAAATATTTGCTGGTATTTCGGAAACTCGTAATTTCTTAGACGCTTAGCAACCCCTCTCAATATAAGTGCTTTTCCACAGTCTGTGCCTAGGGCTACTTGAAGAGGAAACAAACCATAGAGACAAAACTGAGATCTCCTTTATTTTGTCAAGTTTCAAAGATCTACTACAAACCATGTTGGATTTAGAGTTCCAAATTCATCTATCTATATAGGAGTGATGAGAGTGAAACCTAAATATAAAAACTACTACTGAAGACGAACGCTTCAACCTAGAAGAACACAATTTGGTGAGCCAAGTGGGATTTGTGTACTGATCATTACCACCAAGTATTATCAAGATTGGGTGAAAAAATATTTCATGTTGTTTCGGAAACTCGTTATTTCTTAGAAGCTTGGCAACCCCTCTCAATGTAAGTGCTTTTCCAGAGTCTGTGCCTAGGGCTACTTGAAGAGGAAACAAACCATAGAGACAAAACTGAGAACTCCTTTATTTTGTCAAGTTTCAAAGAGCTACTACAAACCATGTTGGATTTAGAGTTCCAAATTCATCTATCTATATAGGAGAGAACAGAGTGAAACCTAAATATAAAAACTGCTACTCTAGACGAACGCTTCAACCAAGAAGAACACAATTTGGTGAGCCAAGTGGGATTTGTGTACTGATCATTACCACCAATTTTATCAAGATTGGGTGAAAAAATATTTCCTGGTGTTTCGGAATCTCGTTATTTCTTAGAAGCTTGGCAACCCCTCTCAATGTAAGTGCTTTTCCAGAGTCTGTGCCTAGGGCTAATTGAAGAGGAAACAAACCATAGAGACAAAACTGAGAACTCCTTTATTTTGTCAAGTTTCAAAGAGCTACTACAAACCATGTTGGATTTAGAGTTCCAAATTCATCTATCTATATAGGAGAGATGAGAGTGAAACCTAAATATAAAAACTGCTACTGTAGACGAACGCTTCAACCAAGAAGAACACAATTTGGTGAGCCAAGTGGGATTTGTGTACTGATCATTACCACCACATATCATCAAGATTGGGTGAAAAAATATTTGCTGGTATTTCGGTAACTCGTTATTTCTTAGAAGCTTGGCAACCCCTCTCAATCAAAGTGCTTTTCCACAGTCTGTGCCTAGGGCTACTTAAAGAGGAAACAAACCATAGAGACAAAACTGAGATCTCCTTTATTTTGTCAATTTTCAAAGAGCTACTACAAACCATGTTGGATTTAGAGTTCCAAATTCATGTATCTATATAGGAGAGATGAGCGTGAAACCTAAATATAAAAACTGCTACTGAAGACGAACGCTTCAACCTAGAAGAACACAATTTGGTGAGCCAAGTGGGATTTGTGTACTGATCATTACCACCAAGTATTATCAAGATTGGGTGAAAAAACATTTCATGGTGTTTCGGAAACTCGTTATTTCTTAGAAGCTTGGCAACCCCTCTCAATGTAAGGGCTTTTCCAGAGTCTGTGCCTAGGGCTACTTGAAGAGGAAACAAACCATAGAGACAAAACTGAGAACTCCTTTATTTTGTCAAGTTTCAAAGAGCTACTACAAACCATGCTGGATTTACAGTTCCAAATTCATCTCTCTATATAGGAGAGATGAGAGTGAAACCTAAATATAAAAACTGCTACTGAAGACGAACGCTTCAACCTAGAAGAACAAAATTTGGTGAGCCAAGTGAGATTTGTGTACTTGTCATTACCACACGTATTATCAAGATTGGGTGAAAAAATATTTGCTGGTATTTCGAAAACTCGTAATTTCGTAGAAGCTTGGCAACCCCTCTCAATGAAAGTGCTTTTCCACAGTCTGTGCCTAGGGCTAATTGAAGAGGAAACAAACCATAGAGACTAAACAAGAACTCCTTTATTTTGTCAAGTTTCAAAGAGCTACTACAAACCATGTTGGATTTAGAGTTCTAAATTCATCTATCTATATAGAGAGAACAGAGTGAAACCTAAATATAAAAACTGCTACTGAAGACGAACGCTTCAACCTAGAAGAACACAATTTGGTGAGCCAAGGGGGATTTGTGTACTGATCATTACCACCAAGTATCATCAAGATTGGGTGAAAAAATATTTCCTGGTGTTTCGGAAACTCGATATTTCTTAGAAGCTTGGCAACCCCTCTCAAGGAAAGTGCTTTTCCACAGTCTGTGCCTAGGGCTACTTGAAGAGGAAACAAACCTTAGAGACAAAACTGAGAACTCCTGTATTTTGTCAAGTTTCAAAGAGCTACTACAAACCACGTTGGATTTAGAGTTCCAAATTCATATATCTATATAGGAGAGAACAGAGTGAAACCTAAATATAAAAACTGCTACTGTAGATGAACGCTTCAACCTAGAAGAACACAATTTGGTGAGCCAACGGGATTTGTGTACTGATCATTACGACCACGTATCATCAAGATTGGGTGAAAAATTATTTGCTGGTATTTCGGAAACTCGTAATTTCTTAGACGCTTGGCAACCCCTCTCAATGAAAGTGCTTTTCCACAGTCTTTGCCTAGGGCTACTGAAAAGGAAACAAACCATAGAGACAAAACTGAAAACTCCTTTATTTTGCCAAATTTCAAAGAGCTACTACAAACCATGTTGTATTTAGAGTTCCAAATTCATCTATCTATATAAGAGAGAACAGAGTGAAACCTACATATAAGAACTGCTGCTGTAGATGAACGCTTAAACCTAGAATAACACAATTTGGTAAGCCAAGTGGGATTTGTGTACTGATCATTACCACCACGTATCATCAAGATTGGGTGAAAAAATATTTGCTGTTTTTTGGAAACTCGTTATTTCTTAGAATCTTGGCAACCCCTCTCAATATAAGTGCTTTTCCACAGTCTGTGCATAGGGCTACTTGAAGAGGACAAACCATAGAGACAAAACTGAGAACTCCTTTATTTTGTCAAGTTTCAAAGAGCTACTACAAACCATGTTGGATTTAGAGTTCCAAATTCATCTATCTATATAGGAGAGATGAGAGTGAAAGGTAAATATAAAAACTACTCCTGTAAACGAATGCTTCAAACTAGAAGAACACAATTTGGTGAGCCAAGTGGGATTTGTGTACTGATAATTACCACCAAGTATTATCAAGATTTTGTGAAAAAATATTTCCTGGTGTTTCGGAAACTCGTTTTTTCCTAGAAGCTTGGCAACCCCTCTAAATCAAAGTGCTTTTCCACAGTCTGTGCCTAGGGCTACTTGAAGAGGAAACAAACCATAGAGACAAAACTGAGAACTCCTGTATTTTGTCAAGTTTCAAAGAGCTACTACAAACCACGTTGGATTTAGAGTTCCAAATTCATATATCTATATAGGAGAGAACAGAGTGAAACCTAAATATAAAAACTGCTACTGTAGATGAACGCTTCAACCTAGAAGAACACAATTTGGTGAGCCAACGGGATTTGTGTACTGATCATTACGACCACGTATCATCAAGATTGGGTGAAAAATTATTTGCTGGTATTTCGGAAACTCGTAATTTCTTAGACGCTTGGCAACCCCTCTCAATGAAAGTGCTTTTCCACAGTCTTTGCCTAGGGCTACTGAAAAGGAAACAAACCATAGAGACAAAACTGAAAACTCCTTTATTTTGCCAAATTTCAAAGAGCTACTACAAACCATGTTGTATTTAGAGTTCCAAATTCATCTATCTATATAAGAGAGAACAGAGTGAAACCTACATATAAGAACTGCTGCTGTAGATGAACGCTTAAACCTAGAATAACACAATTTGGTAAGCCAAGTGGGATTTGTGTACTGATCATTACCACCACGTATCATCAAGATTGGGTGAAAAAATATTTGCTGTTTTTTGGAAACTCGTTATTTCTTAGAATCTTGGCAACCCCTCTCAATATAAGTGCTTTTCCACAGTCTGTGCATAGGGCTACTTGAAGAGGACAAACCATAGAGACAAAACTGAGAACTCCTTTATTTTGTCAAGTTTCAAAGAGCTACTACAAACCATGTTGGATTTAGAGTTCCAAATTCATCTATCTATATAGGAGAGATGAGAGTGAAAGGTAAATATAAAAACTACTCCTGTAAACGAATGCTTCAAACTAGAAGAACACAATTTGGTGAGCCAAGTGGGATTTGTGTACTGATAATTACCACCAAGTATTATCAAGATTTTGTGAAAAAATATTTCCTGGTGTTTCGGAAACTCGTTTTTTCCTAGAAGCTTGGCAACCCCTCTAAATCAAAGTGCTTTTCCACAGTCTGTGCCTAGGGCTACTTGAAGAGGAAACAAACCATAGAGACAAAACTGAGAACTCCTTTATTTTGTCAAGTTTCAAAGAGCTACTACAAACCATGTTGGATTTAGAGTTCCAAATTCATCTATCTATATAGGAGAGAACAGAGTGAAACCTACATATAAAAACTGCTACGGTAGACGAACGCTTAAACCTAGAAGATCAAAATTTGGTGAGCCAAGTGGGATTTGTGTACTAATCATTACTACCAAGAACCATCAAAATTGGGTGAAAAAATATTTGCTGGTATTTCAGAAATTCGTTATTTCTTAGAAGCTTGGCAACCCCTCTCAATGAGAGTGCTTTTCCACAGTCTGTGCCTAGGGCTACCTGAAGAGGAAACAAACCATAGAGACTAAACAGAGAACTTCTTTATTTTGTCAAGTTTCAAAGAGCTACTACAAACCATGTTGGATTTACAGTTCCAAATTCATCTCTCTATATTGGAGAGATGAGAGTGAAACCTAAATATAAAAACTGCTACTGAAGACGAACGCTTCAACCTAAAAGAACAAAATTTGGTGAGCCAAGTGAGATTTGTGTACTTGTCATTACCACCATGTATCATCAAGATTGGGTGAAAAAATATTTGCTGGTATATCGGAAACTCGTAATTTCTTGGAAGCTTGGCAAGCCCTTTCAATGAAAGTGCTTTTCCACAGTCTCTGCTTAGGGCTACTTCAAGAGGAAACAAACCATAGAGACAAAACTGAGAACTACTTTTTTGTCAAGTTTCATAGAGGTACTACAAACCATGTTGGATTTAGAGTTCCAAATTCATCTATCTATATAGGAGAGAACACAGGGAAACCTACATAGAAAAACTGCTACTTTAGACGAACGCTTCAACCTAGAAGAACAAAATTTGGTGAGCCAAGTGGAATTTGTGTACTGATCATTACCACCACGTATCATCAAGATTGGGTGAAAAAATATTTGCTGGTATTTCGGAAAATCGTTATTTCTTAGAAGAGTGGCAACCCCTCTCAATGAAATGCTTTTCCACAGTCTGTGCCTAGGGCTACTTGAACAGGAAACAAACCATAGAGACAAAACTGAAAACTACTTTATTTTGTCAAGTTTCAAAGAGCTACTAAAAACCATGTTGGATTTAGAGTTCCAAATTCATCTATCTATATAGAAGAGAACAGAGTGAAACCTAGAAATAAAAACTGCTACTCTAAAAGAACGCTTCAACCTAGAAGAACAAAATTTGGTGAGTCAAGTGGGAATTGTGTACCGATCATTACCACCAAGTGTCATCACGATTGGGAGAAAAAATATTTGCTGGTATTTCGGAAACTCATAATTTCTTGGCAGCTAGGCAACCCCTTTCAATGAAAGTGCTTTTCCACAGTCTGTTGCTAGAGGTACTTGAACAGGAAACAAACCATAGAGAAAAAACTGAGAACTACTATATTTTGTCAAGTTTCAAAGAGCTACAACCAACCATGTTTGATTTAGAGTTCCAAATTCATCCATCTCTATAAGAGAGAACAGAGTGAAACCTACATATAAAAACTGCTACTGTAGATGAATGCTTCAATCTAGAAGAACACAATTTGGTGAGCCAAGTGGGATTTGTATACTGATAATTACCACCAAGTATCATTAAGATTGGGTGAAAAAATATTTGGTGGTAGTTCGGACACTCGTTATTTCTTGGAAGCTTGGCAACCACTCTCAATGAAAATGCTTTTCCACAGTATGTGCCTAGGGCTACTTGAAGAGGAAACCAACAATAGAGACAAAACTGAGAACTCCTGTATATTGTCAAGTTTCAAGGAGCTACTACAAACCATGTTGGATTTAGAGTTCCAAAATCAACTATCTATATAGGAGAGAACAGAGTGAAACCTAAAAATAAAAACTGCTACTGTAAACGAATGCTTCAACCTAGAAGAACAAAATTTGGTGAGCCAAGTGGGCTTTGTGTACTTGTCATAACCACCACGTATCATCAAGATTGAGTGAAAAAATGTTTGCTGGTATATCGGAAACTCGTCATTTCTTTTAAGCTTGGCAACCCCTTTTAATGAAAGTGCTTTTCCACAGTCTCTGCTTAGGGCTACTTGAAGAGGAAACAAACCATAGAGACAAAACTGAGAACTACTTTTTTTGTCAAGTTTCAAAGAGGTACTACAAACCATGTTGGATTTAGAGTTCCTAATTCATCTATCTATATAGGAGAGAATAGAGTGAAACCTACATATAAAAACTGCTACTGTAGACGAACGCTTCAATCTAGAAGAACAAAATTTGGTGAGCCAAGTGGGATTTGTGTACTGATCATTACCACCAAAGTATCATGAAGATTGAGTGAAAGAATATTTGCTCGTATTTCGGAAACTCATTATTTCTTAGAAGCTTGGCAACCCTTCTCAATGGAAGTGCTTTTCGCAGTCTGGGCCTAGGGCTACTTGAAGAGGAAACAAACCATAGAGACAAAACTGAGAATTCCTTTATTTTTTCTAGTTTCAAAGAGCTACTACAAACCGTGTTTGATTTAGAATTCCAAATTCATCTATCTATATCGGAGAGAACACAGTTAAACCTAAAAATAAAAACTGCTACTGTAAACGAATGATTCAACCTAGTAGAACAAAATTTGGTGAGTCAAGTGGGATTTGTTTACCGCTCATTACCACCACGTATCATCAAGATTGGGTGAAAGAATATTTGCTGGTATATCGGAAACTCGTTATTTCTTAGAAGCTTGGCACCCCCTCTCAATGGAAGTGCTTTTCCACAGTCTGGGCCTAGGGCTACTTGAAGAGGAAGCAAACCATAGAGACAAAACTGAGAACTACTTTTTTTGTCAAGTTTCAAAGAGCTACTACAAACCATGTTGGATTTAGAGTTCCAAATTCTTCAATCTATATAGGAGAGAACAGAGTGAAACCTACGTGTAAAAACTGCTACTGTAGACGAACGGGTCAATCTAGAAGAACACCATATGGTGAGTCAAGTGGGATTTGTGTACTGATCATTACCACCACCAAGTATCATCAAGATTGTGTGAAAAAATATTTGCTGGTATTTCGGAAACTCGTTATTTCTTAGAAGCTTCGCAACCCCTCTCAATGAAAGTGCTTTTCCACAGTCTGGGCCTAGGGCTACTTGAATCGAAAACAAATCATAGAGAGAAAACTGAGAACTCCTTTTTTCTGTCAAGTTTCAAAGAGCTACTACAAACCATGTTGAATTTCGATTTCCAAAGTCATCTATCTATATAGGAGAGAACAGAGTGAAACCTAAATATAAATACTGCTACTGTAGACGAAGGATAAACGTAGAAGAACAAAATTTGGCGAGCCAAGTGGGATTTGTGTACTGATCATTACCACCAAGTATAATCAAGATAGGGTGAAAGAGTATTTACTGGTACTTCGGAAACTCGTTATTT
>NW_027513682.1:40441-104002 GCF_048772815.1 Callospermophilus lateralis
CAAGCTTCTAAGAAATAACGAGTTTCCAAAAAACAGCAACTATTTTTTCACCCAATCTTGATGATACGTGGTGGTAATGATCAGTACACAAATGCCACTTGGCTCACCAAATTGTGTTCTTCTAGGTTGAAGCGTTCGTCTTCAGTAGCAGTTTTTATATTTAGGTTTCACTCTCATCTCTCCTATATAGATACATGTATTTGGAACTCTAAATCCAACATGGTTTGTAGTAGATCTTTGAAACTTGACAAAATAAAGGAGATCTCAGTTTTGTCTCTATGGTTTGTTTCCTCTTCAAGTAGCCCTAGGCACAGTCTGTGGAAAAGCACTTTCATTGAGAGGGGTTGCCAAGCTTCTAAAAAATAACGAGTTTCCGAAATACCAGCAAATATTTTTTCACCCAATCTTGATGATACGTGGTCGTAATGATCAGTACACAAATCCCACTTGGCTAACCAAAGTGTGTTCTTCTAGGTTTAAGCGTTCATCTACAGCAGGAGTTCTTACATGTAGGTTTCACTCTGTTCTCTCTTATATAGATAGATGAATTTGGAACACTAAATCCAACATGGTTTGTAGTAGCTCTTTGAAACTTGACAAAATAAAGGAGTTCTCAGTTTAGTCTCTATGGTTTGTTTCCTATTCCAGTAGCCCTAGGCACAGACTGTGGAAAAGCACTTTTATTGAGAGGGGTTGCCAAGCTTCTAAGAAATAACAAGTTTCCAAACTACCAGCAAATATTTTTTCATAGAATCTTGATGATTCTTGGTGGTAATGATCAGTCCGCAAATCCCACTTGGCTCACCAAATTGTGTTCTTCTAGGTTGAAGAGTTCGTCTATAGTATCGGTTTTTATATTTAGGTTTCACTCTCATATCTCCTATATAGATAGATGAATTTGGAACTCTAAATCGATCATGGATTGTAGTAGATTTGAAACTTGACAAAATAAAGGAGTTCTCAGTTTTGTCTCTATTGTTTGTTTCCTCTTCAAGTAGCCCTAGGCACAGACTCTGGAAAATCACTTACATTGAGAGGGTTGCCAAGCTTCTAAGAAAACGAGTTTCCGAAATAGCAGCAAATATTTTTTCACCCAATCTTGATGATACGTGGTGGTAATGATCAGTACACAAATCCCACTTGGTTCACCAAATTGTGTTCTTCTAGGTTGAAGCGTTCGTCTACAGTAGCAGTTTTTATATTTAGGTTTCACTCTCATCTCTCCTATACAGTTAGATGAATTTGGAACTCTATATCTAACATGGTTTGTAGTAGCTTTTTGAAACTTGACAAAATAAAGGAGTTCTCAGTTTTGTCTCTATGGTTTGCTTCCTCTTCAAGAAGCCCTAGGCACAGACTGTGGAAAAGAACTTTCATTGAGAGGAGTTGCGATGCTTCTAAGAAATAACGAGTTACCAAAATACCAGCAAATATTTTTTGACCCAATCTTGATGGTTCTTGGTGGTAATGATCAGTACACAAATCCCACTTGGCTCACCAAATGTTGATCTTCTAGGTTGAAGCGTTCGTCTACAGTAGCAGTTTTTATATGTAGGTTTCACTCTGTTCTCTCCTATATAGATAGATGAATTTGGAACTCTAAATCCAACATGTTTTGTAGTAGCTCTTTGAAACTTGACAAAATAAAGGAGTTCTCAGTTTTGTCTTTATGGTTTGTTTCCTCATCAAGTAGCCCTAGGCACAGACTGTGGAGAAGCACTTTCATTGAGAGGGGTTGCCAAGCTTCTAAGAAATACCGAATTTCCGAAACACCAGCAAATATTTTTTCACCCAATCCTGATAATCCTTGTTCGTAATGATCAGTACACAAATCCCACTTGGCTCACCAAATTGTGTTCTCCTAGGTTGAAGCGTTCGTCTACAGTAGCAGTGTTTATATTTAGGTTTCACTCTCATCTCTCCTATATAGAGAGATGAATTTGGAACTCCATATCCTACATGGTTTGTAGTAGCTCTTTGAAACTTGACAAATAAAGGAGTTCTCAGTTTTGTCTCTATGGTTTGTTTCCTCTCAAGTAGCCATAGGTACAGACTGTGGAAAAGCACTTTCATTGAGAGGGGTTGCCAAGCTTCTAAGAAATAATGAGTTACCGAAATACCAGCAAATATTTTTTCACCCAATCTTGATGATTCTTCACTCTCATCTCTCCTATATAGATAGATGAATTTGGACCTCTAAAACCAACATGGTTTGTAGTAGCTCTTTGAAACTTGACAAAATAAAGGAGTTCTCAGTTTTGTCTCTATGGTTTGTTTCCTCTTCAAGTAGCCCTAGGCACAGACTGTGGAAAAGCACTTTAATTGAGAGGGGTTGCCAAGCTTCTAAAAAATAAGGAATTTCGGAAATACCAGCAAATATTTTTTCACCCAATCTTGATGATACTTGGTGGTAATGATCAGTACACAAGTCCCACTTGGCTCACCAAATTTTGTTCTTCTAGGTTGAAGCGTTCGACTACAGCAGCAGTTTTTATATTTAGGTTTCACTCTGTTCTCTCCTATATAGATAGATGAATTTGGAACTCTAAATCCAACATGGTTTGTAATAGCTATTTGAAACTTGACAAAATAAAAGAGTTCTCTGTTTTGTCTCTATCGTTTATTTCCTCTTCAAGTAACCCTAGGCACACACTGTGAAAACCACTTACATTGAGACGGGTTACCAAGCTTTGAAGAAATAACGAGTTTCCGAGACACTAGCAAATATTTTTTCACCCAATCCTGATAATCCTTGGTGGTAATGATCATTACACAAATCCCACTTGGCTCACCAAATTGTGGTCTTCTAAGTTGAAGCGTTCATCTACAGTAGCAGGGTTTATATTTAGGTTTCCCTCTGTTCTCTCCTATATAGATAGATGAATTTGGAACTCTAAATCCAACATGGTTTGAAGTAGCACTTTGAAACTTGACAAAATAAAGGAGTTCTCAGTTTTGTGTCTATGGTTTGTTTCCTCTTCAAGTAGCCCTAGGCACAGACTGTGGAACAGCACTATCATTGAGAGGGTTTGCCAAGCTTCCAAGAAAACAGGAGTTTCTGAAATACCAGCAAATATTTTCTCACCCAATCTTGATGATACGTGGTGGTAATGATCAGTACACAAATCCCACTTGGCTCACCAAATTGTGATCTTCTAAGTTGAAGCATTCGTCTAGAGTAGCAGTTTTTATATTTAGGTTTCACTCTCATCTCTCCTATATAGATAGATGAATTTGGAACTCTAAATCCAACATGGTTTGTAGTAGCTCTTTGAAACTTGACAAAATAAAGGAGTTCTCAGTTTTGTCTTTATGGTTTGTTTCCTCTTCAAGTAGCCCTAGGCACAGACTGTGGAAAAGCACTTAAATTGAGAGGGGTTGCCAAACTTCTAAGAAATAACGAGTTTCCAAAACAGCAGCAAACATTTTTTCACCCAACCT
Organism: Callospermophilus lateralis; assembly: GCF_048772815.1. Lineage (NCBI taxonomy): Eukaryota > Metazoa > Chordata > Mammalia > Rodentia > Sciuridae > Callospermophilus > Callospermophilus lateralis. The sequence continues at coordinate 43,883 of NW_027513682.1, forward strand.
TGTTGATACGTGGTGGTAATGATCAGTACACAAATCCCACTTGGATCAACAAATTGTGTTCTTCTAGGTTGAAGCGTTCGTCTTCAGTAGCAGTTTTTATATTTAGGTTTCACTCTCATCTCTCCTATATAGATAGATGAATTTGGAACTCTAAATCCAACATGGTTTGTAGTAGCTATTTGAAACTTTACAAAAAAATGGAGATCTCAGTTTTGTCTCATTTGCTTGTTTCCTCTTCAAGTAGCCCTAGGCACAGACTGTGGAAAAGCACTTTCATTGAGAGGGGTTGCCAAGCTTCTAAGAAATAAGGAATTTCGGAAATACCAGCAAATATTTTTTCACCCAATCTTGATGATACTTGGTGGTAATGATCAGTACGCAAATCCCACTTGGCTCACCAAATTTTGTTCTTCTAGGTTGAAGCGTTCGTCTACAGCAGCAGTTTTTATATTTAGGTTTCACTCTCATCATTCCTATATAGATAGATGAATTTGGAACTCTAATTCCAACATGGTTTGTAGTAGTTCTTTAAAACTTGACAAAATAAAGGAGTTCTCAGTTTTGTCTCTATGGTTTGTTTCCTCTTCAAGTAGCCCTAGGCACAGACTGTGGAAAAGCACTTTCATTGAGAGGGGTTGCAAAGCTTCTAAGAATTAACGAGTTACCGAAGTACCAGCAAATATTTTTTCACCCAATCTTGATGATTCTTGGTGGTAATGATCAGTACACAAATCCCACTTGGCTCCCCAAATTTTGTTCTTCTAGGTTGAAACGTTCGTCTACAGTAGCAGTTTTTATATTTAGGATTCACTCTGTTCTCTGCTATATAGATAGATGAATTAGGAACTCTAAATCCAACATGGTTTGTAGTAGCTGTTTGAAACTTGAGAAAATAAAGGAGTTCTCAGTTTTGTCTCTATTGTTTGTTTCCTCTTCAAGTAGCCCTAGGCACAGACTGTGGAAAAGCACTTTCATTGAGAGGGGTTGCCAAGCTTCAAAGAAATAACGAGTTTCCGAAATACCAGCAAATATTTTTTCACCCAATCTTGATGATTCTTGGTGGTAATGATCAGTACACAAATCCCACTTGGCTCACCAAATTGTGTTCTTCTAGGTTGAAGCGTTCGTCTTCAGTAGCAGTTTTTATATTTAGGTTTCACTCTCATCTCTCCTATATAGATACATGAATTTGGAACTCTAAATCCAACATGGTTTGTAGTAGCTCTTTGAAACTTGACAAAATAAAGGAGTTCTCAGTTTTGTCTCTATGGTTTGTTTCCTCTTCAAGTAGCCGTAGGCACAGACTCTGGAAAAGCACTTACATTGAGAGGGTGTTGCCAAGCTTCTAAGAAATAAGGAGTTTCCGAAATACCAGCAAATATTTTTTCACCCAATCTTGATGATACGTGGTGGTAATGATCAGTACACAAATCCCACTTGGCTCTCCAAATTGTGTTCTTCTAGGTTGAAGCGTTCGTCTTCAGTAGCAGTTTTTATATTTAGGTTTCACTCTCATCACTCCTATATAGATAGATGAATTTGGAACTCTATATCTAACATGGTTTGTAGTAGCTTTTTGAAACTTGACAAAATAAAGGAGTTCTCAGTTTTGTCTCTATGGTTTGTTTCCTCTTCAATTAGCCCTAGGCACAGACTGTGGAAAAGCACTTTCATGGAGAGGAGTTGCCAAGCTTCTAAGAAATAACGAGTTACCGAAATACCAGCAAATATTTTTTCACCCAATCGTGATGGTTCTTGGTGTTAATGATCAGTACACAAATCCCACTTGGCTCAAGAAATTTTGATCTTCTAAGTTGAAGCGTTCTTCTACAGTAGCAATTTTTATATGTAGGTTTCACTCTGTTCTCTCCTATATAGATAGATGAATTTGGAACTCTAAATCCAACATGGTTTGTAGTAGCTCTTTGAAACTTGACAAAATAAAGGAGTTTTCAGTTTTGTCTCTATGGTTTGTTTCCTCTTCAAGTAGCCCTAGGCACAGACTGTGGAAAAACACTTTCATTGAGAGGGGTTGCCAAGCTTCTAAGAAATAACGAGTTTCCGAAATACCAGCAAATATTATTTCACCCAATATTGATGATACGTGGTGGTAATGATCAGTACACAAATCCCACTTGGCTCACCAAATTGTCTTCTTCTAGTTTGAAGCGTTCGTTTACAGGAGCAGTTTTAATATTTAGCTTTCACTCTCATCTCTCCTATATAGATAGATAAATTTGGAACTCTAAATCCAACATGGTTTGTAGTAGCTCTTTGAAACTTGACAAAATAAAGGAGTTCTCAGTTTTGTCTCTATGGTTTGTCCTCTTCAAGTAGCCCTATGCACAGACTGTGGAAAAGCACTTATATTGAGAGGGGTTGCCAAGCTTCTAAGAAATAACGAGTTTCCAAAAAACAGCAAATATTTTTTCACCCAATCTTGATGATACGTGGTGGTAATGATCAGTACACAAATCCCACTTGGCTCACCAAATTGTGTTCTTCTAGGTTGAAGCGTTCGTCTTCAGTAGCAGTTTTTATATTTAGGTTTCACTCTCATCTCTCCTATATAGATACATGTATTTGGAACTCTGAATCCAACATGGTTTGTAGTAGATCTTTGAAACTTGACAAAATAAAGGAGTTCTCAGTTTTTTCTCTATGGTTTGTTTCCTCTTCAAGTAGCACTGGGAACAGACTGTGGAACAGCACTATCATTGAGAGGGTTTGCCAAGCTTCCAAGAAAACAGGAGTTTCTGAAATACCAGCAAATATTTTCTCACCCAATCTTGATGATACGTGGTGGTAATGATCAGTACACAAATCCCACTTGGCTCACCAAATTGTGATCTTCTAAGTTGAAGCATTCGTCTAGAGTAGCAGTTTTTATATTTAGGTTTCACTCTCATCTCTCCTATATAGATAGATGAATTTGGAACTCTAAATCCAACATGGTTTGTAGTAGCTCTTTGAAACTTGACAAAATAAAGGAGTTCTCAGTTTTGTCTTTATGGTTTGTTTCCTCTTCAAGTAGCCCTAGGCACAGACTGTGGAAAAGCACTTAAATTGAGAGGGGTTGCCAAACTTCTAAGAAATAACGAGTTTCCAAAACAGCAGCAAACATTTTTTCACCCAACCTTGTTGATACGTGGTGGTAATGATCAGTACACAAATCCCACTTGGATCAACAAATTGTGTTCTTCTAGGTTGAAGCGTTCGTCTTCAGTAGCAGTTTTTATATTTAGGTTTCACTCTCATCTCTCCTATATAGATAGATGAATTTGGAACTCTAAATCCAACATGGTTTGTAGTAGCTATTTGAAACTTTACAAAAAAATGGAGATCTCAGTTTTGTCTCATTTGTTTGTTTCCTCTTCAAGTAGCCCTAGGCACAGACTGTGGAAAAGCACTTTCATTGAGAGGGGTTGCCAAGCTTCTAAGAAATAAGGAATTTCGGAAATACCAGCAAATATTTTTTCACCCAATCTTGATGATACTTGGTGGTAATGATCAGTACGCAAATCCCACTTGGCTCACCAAATTTTGTTCTTCTAGGTTGAAGCGTTCGTCTACAGCAGCAGTTTTTATATTTAGGTTTCACTCTCATCATTCCTATATAGATAGATGAATTTGGAACTCTAATTCCAACATGGTTTGTAGTAGTTCTTTAAAACTTGACAAAATAAAGGAGTTCTCAGTTTTGTCTCTATGGTTTGTTTCCTCTTCAAGTAGCCCTAGGCACAGACTGTGGAAAAGCACTTTCATTGAGAGGGGTTGCAAAGCTTCTAAGAATTAACGAGTTACCGAAGTACCAGCAAATATTTTTTCACCCAATCTTGATGATTCTTGGTGGTAATGATCAGTACACAAATCCCACTTGGCTCACCAAATTTTGTTCTTCTAGGTTGAAACGTTCGTCTACAGTAGCAGTTTTTATATTTAGGATTCACTCTGTTCTCTGCTATATAGATAGATGAATTAGGAACTCTAAATCCAACATGGTTTGTAGTAGCTGTTTGAAACTTGAGAAAATAAAGGAGTTCTCAGTTTTGTCTCTATTGTTTGTTTCCTCTTCAAGTAGCCCTAGGCACAGACTGTGGAAAAGCACTTTCATTGAGAGGGGTTGCCAAGCTTCAAAGAAATAACGAGTTTCCGAAATACCAGCAAATATTTTTTCACCCAATCTTGAGGATTCTTGGTGGTAATGATCAGTACACAAATCCCACTTGGCTCACCAAATTGTGTTCTTCTAGGTTGAAGCGTTCGTCTTCAGTAGCAGTTTTTATATTTAGGTTTCACTCTCATCTCTCCTATATAGATACATGAATTTGGAACTCTAAATCCAACATGGTTTGTAGTAGGTCTTTGAAACTTGACAAAATAAAGGAGTTCTCAGTTTTGTCTCTATGGTTTGTTTCCTCTTCAAGTAGCCGTAGGCACAGACTCTGGAAAAGCACTTACATTGAGAGGGGTTGCCAAGCTTCTAAGAAATAAGGAGTTTCCGAAATACCAGCAAATATTTTTTCACCCAATCTTGATGATACGTGGTGGTAATGATCAGTACACAAATCCCACTTGGCTCTCCAAATTGTGTTCTTCTAGGTTGAAGCGTTCGTCTTCAGTAGCAGTTTTTATATTTAGGTTTCACTCTCATCACTCCTATATAGATAGATGAATTTGGAACTCTATATCTAACATGGTTTGTAGTAGCTTTTTGAAACTTGACAAAATAAAGGAGTTCTCAGTTTTGTCTCTATGGTTTGTTTCCTCTTCAAGTAGCCCTAGGCACAGACTGTGGAAAAGCACTTTCATGGAGAGGAGTTGCCAAGCTTCTAAGAAATAACGAGTTACCGAAATACCAGCAAATATTTTTTCACCCAATCGTGATGGTTCTTGGTGTTAATGATCAGTACACAAATCCCACTTGGCTCAAGAAATTTTGATCTTCTAGGTTGAAGCGTTCTTCTACAGTAGCAATTTTTATATGTAGGTTTCACTCTGTTCTCTCCTATATAGATAGATGAATTTGGAACTCTAAATCCAACATGGTTTGTAGTAGCTCTTTGAAACTTGACAAAATAATGGAGTTCTCAGTTTTGTCTCTATGGTTTGTTTCCTCTTCAAGTAGCCCTAGGCACAGACTGTGGAAAAACACTTTCATTGAGAGGGGTTGCCAAGCTTCTAAGAAATAACGAGTTTCCGAAATACCAGCAAATATTATTTCACCCAATATTGATGATACGTGGTGGTAATGATCAGTACACAAATCCCACTTGGCTCACCAAATTGTCTTCTTCTAGTTTGAAGCGTTCGTTTACAGGAGCAGTTTTAATATTTAGCTTTCACTCTCATCTCTCCTATATAGATAGATGAATTTGGAACTCTAAATCCAACATGGTTTGTAGTAGCTCTTTGAAACTTGACAAAATAAAGGAGTTCTCAGTTTTGTCTCTATGGTTTGTCCTCTTCAAGTAGCCCTATGCACAGACTGTGGAAAAGCACTTATATTGAGAGGGGTTGCCAAGCTTCTAAGAAATAACGAGTTTCCAAAAAACAGCAAATATTTTTTCACCCAATCTTGATGATACGTGGTGGTAATGATCAGTACACAAATCCCACTTGGCTCACCAAATTGTGTTCTTCTAGGTTGAAGCGTTCGTCTTCAGTAGCAGTTTTTATATTTAGGTTTCACTCTCATCTCTCCTATATAGATACATGTATTTGGAACTCTGAATCCAACATGGTTTGTAGTAGATCTTTGAAACTTGACAAAATAAAGGAGTTCTCAGTTTTGTCTCTATGGTTTGTTTCCTCTTCAAGTAGCCCTAGGCACAGACTGTGGAAAAGCACTTTCATTGAGAGGGGTTGCCAAGCTTCTAAAAATTAACGAGTTTCCGAAATACCAGCATATTTTTTCACCCAATCTTGATGATACGTGGTCGTAATGATCAGTACACAAATCCCACTTGGCTCACCAAAGTGTGTTCTTCTAGGTTTAAGCGTTCATCTAAAGCAGCAGTTCTTACATGTAGGTTTCACTCTGTTCTCTCTTATATAGATAGATGAATTTGGAACACTAAATACAACATGGGTTGTAGTAGCTCTTTGAAACTTGACAAAATAAAGGAGTTTTCAGTTTTGCCTCTATGGTTTGTGTCCTTTTCAAGTAGCCCTAGGCACAGACTGTGGAAAAGCACTTTCATTGAGAGGGGTTGCCAAGCGTCTAAGAAATTACGAGTTTCCGAAATACCAGCAAATAATTTTTCACCCAATCTTGATGATACTTGATGGTAATGATCAGTACACAAATCCCACTTGGCTCACCAAATTGTGTTCTTCTAGGATGAAGCGTTCATCTACAGTATCAGTTTTTATATTTAGGTTTCACTCTGTTCTCTCCTATATAGATAGATGAATTTGGAACACTAAATCCAACATGGTTTGTAGTAGCTCTTTGAAACTTGAAAAAATAAAGGAGTTCTCAGTTTAGTCTCTATGGTTTGTTTCCCCTTCAAGGAGCCCTAGGCACAGACTGTGGAAAAGCACTTTCATTGAGAGGGGTTGCCTAGCTTCTAAGAAATAACAAGTTTCCGAACTACCAGCAAATATTTTTTCATCCAATCTTGATGATTCTTGGTGGTAATGATCAGTACACAAATCCCACTTGGCTCACCAAATGTTGATCTTCTAGGCTGAAGCGTTCGTCTACAGTAGCAGTTTTTATATGTAGGTTTCACTCTCTTCTCTCCTACATAGATAGATGAATTTGGAACTCTAAATCCAACATGGTTTGTAGTAGGTCTTTGAAACTTGACAAAATAAAGGAGATCTCAGTTTTGTCTCTATGGTTTGTTTCCTCTTCAAGTAGCCCTAGGCACAGAATGTGGAAAAGCACTTTCATTGAGAGGGGTTGCCAAGCTTCTAAAAAATAACGAGTTTCCGAAATACCAGCAAATATTTTTTCAACCTATCTTGATGATACTTGATGGTAATGATCAGTACACAAATCCCACTTGGCTGACCAAATTGTGTTCTTCTAGGTTTATGCGTTCATCTACAGCAGCAGTTCTTGTATGTAGGTTTCACTCTGTTCTCTCTTATATAGATAGATGAATTTGGAACTCTAAATACATCATGGTTTGTAGTAGCTCTTTGAAACTTGACAAAATAAAAGGGTTTTCAGTTTTGTCTCTAGGGTTTGTGTCCTTTTCCAGTAGCCCTAGGCACAGACTGTGGAAAAGCACTTTCATTGAGAGGGGTTGCCAATCGTCTAAGAAATTACGAGTTTCCGAAATACCAGCAAATAATTTTTCACCCAATCTTGATGATACTTGATGGTAATGATCAGTACACAAATTCCACTTGGCTCAACAAATTGTGTTCTTCTAGGATGAAGCGTTCGTCTACAGTAGCAGTTTTTATATTTAGGTTTCACTCTGATCTCTCCTATATAGATAGATGAATTTGGAACACGAAATCCAACATGGTTTGTAGTAGCTCTTTGAAACTTGACAAAATAAAGGAGTTCTCAGTTTTGTCTATATGGTTTGTCCTCTTCAAGTAGCCCTATGCACAGACTGTGGAAAAGCACTTATATTGAGAGGGGTTGCCAAGCTTCTAAGAAATAACGAGTTTCCAAAAAACAGCAAATATTTTTTCACCCAATCTTGATGATACGTGGTGGTAATGATCAGTACACAAATCCCACTTGGCTCACCAAATTGTGTTCTTCTAGGTTGAAGCGTTCGTCTTCAGTAGCAGTTTTTATATTTAGGTTTCACTCTCATCTCTCCTATATAGATACATGTATTTGGAACTCTAAATCGAACATGGTTTGTAGTAGCACTTTGAAACTTGACAAAATAAAGGAGATCTCAGTTTTGTCTCTATGGTTTGTTTCCTCTTCAAGTAGCCCTAGGCACAGTCTGTGGAAAAGCACTTTCATTGAGAGGGGTTGCCAAGCTTCTAAAAAATAACGAGTTTCCGAAATACCAGCAAATTTTTTTTCACCCAATCTTGATGATACGTGGTCGTAATGATCAGTACACAAATCCCACTTGGCTAACCAAAGTGTGTTCTTCTAGGTTTAAGCGTTCATCTACAGCAGGAGTTCTTACATGTAGGTTTCACTCTGTTCTCTCTTATATAGATAGATGAATTTGGAACACTAAATCCAACATGGTTTGTAGTAGCTCTTTGAAACTTGACAAAATAAAGGAGTTCTCAGTTTAGTCTCTATGGTTTGTTTCCTATTCCAGTAGCCCTAGGCACAGACTGTGGAAAAGCACTTTCATTGAGAGGGGTTGCCAAGCTTCTAAGAAATAACAAGTTTCTGAACTACCAGCAAATATTTTTTCATAGAACCTTGATGATTCTTGGTGGTAATGATCAGTACACAAATCCCACTTGGCTCACCAAATTGTGTTCTTCTAGGTTGAAGAGTTCGTCTATAGTATCAGTTTTTATATTTAGGTTTCACTCTCATATCTCCTATATAGATAGATGAATTTGGAACTCTAAATCGATGATGGATTGTAGTAGATTTTGAAACTTGACAAAATAAAGGAGTTCTCAGTTTTGTCTCTATGGTTTGTTTCCTCTTCAAGTAGCCCTAGGCACAGACTCTGGAAAATCACTTACATTGAGAGGGGTTGCCAAGCGTCTAAGAAAACGAGTTTCCGAAATACCAGCAAATATTTTTTCACCCAATCTTGATGATACGTGGTGGTAATGATCAGTACACAAATCCCACTTGGTTCACCAAATTGTGTTCTTCTAGGTTGAAGCGTTCGTCTACAGTAGCAGTTTTTATATTTAGGTTTCACTCTCATCTCTCCTATATATTTAGATGAATATGGAACTCTATATCTAACATGGTTTGTAGTAGCTTTTTGAAACTTGACAAAATAAAGGAGTTCTCAGTTTTGTCTCTATGGTTTGCTTCCTCTTCAAGTAGCCCTAGGCACAGACTGTGGAAAAGCACTTTCATTGAGAGGAGTTGCGAAGCTTCTAAGAAATAACGAGTTACCAAAATACCAGCAAATATTTTTTCACCCAATCTTGATGGTTCTTGGTGGTAATGATCAGTACACAAATCCCACTTGGCTCACCAAATGTTGATCTTCTAGGTTGAAGCGTTCGTCTACAGTAGCAGTTTTTATATGTAGGTTTCACTCTGTTCTCTCCTATATAGATAGATGAATTTGGAACTCTAAATCCAACATGTTTTGTAGTAGGTCTTTGAAACTTGACAAAATAAAGGAGTTCTTAGTTTTGTCTCTATGGTTTGTTTCCTCTTCAAGTAGCCCTAGGCACAGACTGTGGAAAAGCACTTTCATTGAGAGGGGTTGCCAAGCTTCTAAGAAATAACGAGTTTACGAAATACCAGCAAATACTTTTTCAACAAATCTTGATGATTCTTGGTGGTAATGATAAGTACACAAATCCCACTAGGCTCACCAAATTGTGTTCTTCTAGATTGATACGTTCGTCTACAGTAGCTGTTTTTATATTTAGGTTTCACTCTCATCTCTCCTATATAGATAGATGAATTTGGAACACTAAATCCAACATGGTTTGTAGTAGTTCTTTGAAACTTGACAAAATAAAGGAGTTCTCAGTTTTGTCTCTTTGGTTTGTTTCCTCTTCAAGTTGCCCTAGGCACAGACTGTGGAGAAGCACTTTCATTGAGAGGGGTTGCCAAGCTTCTAAGAAATACCGAATTTCCGAAACACCAGCAAATATTTTTTCGCCCAATCCTGATAATCCTTGTTCGTAATGATCAGTACACAAATCCCACTTGGCTCACCAAATTTTGTTCTTCTAGGTTGAAACGTTCGTCTACAGTAGCAGTTTTTATATTTAGGTTTCACTCTCATCTCTCCTATATAGAGAGATGAATTTGGAACTCTAAATCCAACATGGTTTGTAGTAGCTATTTGAAACTTGACAAATAAAGGAGTTCTCAGTTTTGTCTCTATGGTTTGTTTCCTCTCAAGTAGCCATAGGTCCAGACTGTGGAAAAGCACTTTCATTGAGAGGGGTTGCCAAGCTTCTAAGAAATAATGAGTTACCGAAATACCAGCAAATATTTTTTCACCCAATCTTGATGATTCTTCACTCTCATCTCTCCTATATAGATAGATGAATTTGGACCTCTAAAACCAACATGGTTTGTAGTAGCTCTTTGAATCTTGACAAAATAAAGGAGTTCTCAGTTTCGTCTCTATGGTTTGTTTCCTCTTCAAGTAGCCCTAGGCACAGACTGTGGAAAAGCACTTTAATTGAGAGGGGTTGCCAAGCTTCTAAAAAATAAGGAATTTCGGAAATACCAGCAAATATTTTTTCACCCAATCTTGATGATACTTGGTGGTAATGATCAGTACACAAGTCCCACTTGGCTCACCAAATTTTGTTCTTCTAGGTTGAAGCGTTCGTCTACAGCAGCAGTTTTTATATTTAGGTTTCACTCTCATCTCTCCTATATAGATAGATGAATTTGGAACGCTAAATCCAACATGGTTTGTAGTAGCTCTTTGAAACTTGACAAAATAAAGGAGTTCTCAGTTTTGTCTCTATGGTTTGTTTCCTCTTCAAGTAGCCCTAGGCACAGACTGTGGAAAAGCACTTTCATTGAGAGGGGTTGCAAAGCTTCTAAGAAATAACGAGTTACCGAAGTACCAGCAAATATTTTTTCACCCAATCTTGATGATTCTTGGTGGTAATGATCAGTACACAAATCCCACTTGGCTCACCAAATTGTGTTTTTCTAGGTTGAACCGTTCGTCTACAGTAGCAGTTTTTATTTTTAGGTTTCACTCTGTTCTCTCCTATATAGATAGATGAATTTGGAACTCTAAATCCAACATGGTTTGTATTAGCCTTTGAAACATGAAAAAATAAAGGAGTTCTCAGTTTTGTGTCCATGGTTTGTTTCCTCTTTAAGTAGCCGTAGGCACAGACTGTGGAAAAGCACTTTCATTGAGAGGGGTTGCCAAGCTTCTAAGAAATAACGAGTTTCCGAAATACCAGCAAATATTTTTTCACCCAGTCTTGATGATTCTTGGTGGTAATGATCAGTACACAAATCCCACTTGGCTCACCAAATTTTGTTCTTCTAGGTTGAAGCGTTCGTCTACAGTAGCAGTTTTTATATTTAGGTTTCACTCTCATCTCTCCTATATAGATAGATGAATTTGGAACTCTAAATCCAACATGGTTTGTAGTAGCCTTTGAAACGTGAAAAAATAAAGGAGTTCTCAGTTTTGTGTCTATGGTTTGTTTCCTCTTCAAGTAACCCTAGGCACAGACTGTGGAACAGCATTATCATTGAGAGGGGTTGACAAGCTTCCAAGAAAACAGGAGTTTCTGAAATACCAGCAAATATTTTCTCACCCAATCTTGATGATACGTGGTGGTAATGATCAGTACACAAATCCCACTTGGCTCACCAAATTGTGATCTTCTAGGTTGAAGCGTTCGTCTAGAGTAGCAGTTTTTATATTTAGGTTTCACTCTCATCTCTCCTATATAGATAAATGAATTTGGAACTCTAAATCCAACATGGTTTGTAGTAGCTCTTTGAAACTTGACAAAATAAAGGAGTTCTCAGTTTTGTCTTTATGGTTTGTTTCCTCTTCAAGTAGCCCTATGCACAGACTGTGGAAAAGCACTTATATTGAGAGGGGTTGCCAAACTTCTAAGAAATAACGAGTTTCCAAAGCAGCAGCAAACATTTTTTCACCCAACCTTGTTGATACGTGGTGGTAATGATCAGTACACAAATCCCACTTGGATCAACAAATTGTGTTCTTCTAGGTTGAAGCGTTCGTCTTCAATAGCAGTTTTTATATTTAGGTTTCACTCTCATCTCCTCTATATAGATAGATAAATTTGGAACTCTAAATCCAACATGGTTTGTAGTAGCTCTTTGAAACTTGACAAAATAAAGGAGATCTCAGTTTTGTCTCTATGGTTTGTTTCCTATTCAAGTAGCCCTAGGCACAGTCTGTGGAAAAGCACTTTCATTGAGAGGGGTTGCCAAGCTTCTAAAAAATAACGAGTTTCCGAAATACCAGCAAATATTTTTTCACCCAATCTTGATGATACGTGGTCGTAATGATCAGTACACAAATCCCACTTGGCTAACCAAAGTGTGTTCTTCTAGGTTTAAGCGTTCATCTACAGCAGCAGTTCTTACATGTAGGTTTCACTCTGTTCTCTCTTATATAGATAGATGAATTTGGAACACTAAATCCAACATGGTTTGTAGTAGCTCTCTGAAACTTGACAAAATAAAGGAGTTCTCAGTTTAGTCTCTATGGTTTGTTTCCTATTCAAGTAGCCCTAGGCACAGACTGTGGAAAAGCACATTCATTGAGAGGGGTTGCCAAGCTTCTAAGAAATAACAAGTATCCGAACTACCAGCAAATATTTTTTCATCCAATGTTGATGATTCTTGGTGGTAATGATCAGTACACAAATCCCACTTGGCTCACAAATTGTGTTCTTCTAGGTTGAAGAGTTCGTCTACAGTAGCAGTTTTTATATTTAGGTTTCACTCTCATATCTCCTATATAGATAGATGAATTTGGAACTCTAAATCGATCATGGTTTGTAGTAGCTTTTGAAACTTGACAAAATAAAGGAGTTCTCAGTTTTGTCTCTATGGTTTGTTTCCTCTTCAAGTAGCCCTAGGCACAGACTCTGGAAAATCACTTACATTGAGAGGGGTTGCCAAGCTTCTAAGAAAACGAGTTTCCGAAATACCAGCAAATATTTTTTCACCCAATCTTGATGATACGTGGTGGTAATGATCAGTACACAAATCCCACTTGGTTCACCAAATTGTGTTCTTCTAGGTTGAAGCGTTCGTCTACAGTAGCAGTTTTTATATTTAGGTTTCACTCTCATCTCTCCTATATAGATAGATGAATTTGGAACTCTATATCTAACATGGTTTGTAGTAGCTTTTTGAAACTTGAAAAAATAAAGGAGTTCTCAGTTTTGTCTCTATGGTTTGCTTCCTCTTCAAGTAGCCCTAGGCACAGACTGTGGAAAAGCACTTTCATTGAGAGGAGTTGCCAAGCTTCTAAGAAATAACGAGTTACCAAAATACCAGCAAATATTTTTTCACCCAATCTTGATGGTTCTTGGTGGTAATGATCAGTACACAAATCCCACTTGGCTCACCCAATGTTGATCTTCTAGGTTGAAGCGTTCGTCTACAGTAGCAGTTTTTATATGTAGGTTTCACTCTGTTTTTCTCCTATATAGATAGATGAATTTGGAACTCTAAATCCAACATGGTTTGTAGTAGCTCTTGAAACTTGCCAAAATAAAGGAGTTCTCAGTTTTGTCTCTATGGTTTGTTTCCTCTTCAAGTAGCCCTAGGACAGACTTTGGAACAGCACTTTCATTGAGAGGTTGCCAAGCTTCTAAGAAATAACGAGTTTCCGAAATACCAGCAAATATTTTTTCACCCAATCTTGATGATTCATGGTGGTAATGATCAGTACACAAATCCCACTTGGCTCACCAAATTGTGTTTTTCTAGATTGAACCGTTCGTCTACAGTAGCAGTTTTTATTTTTAGGTTTCACTCTGTTCTCTCCTATATAGATAGATGAATTTGGAACTCTAAATCCAACATGGTTTGTAGTAGCCTTTGAAACGTGCAAAAATAAAGGAGTTCCCAGTTTTGTGTCTATGGTTTGTTTCCTCTTCAAGTAGCCCTAGGCACAGACTTTGGAACAGCACTTTCATTGAGAGGGGTTGCCAAGCTTCTAAGAAATAACGAGTTTCCGAAATACCAGCAAATATTTTTTCACCCAATCTTGATGATTCTTGGTGGTAATGATCAGTACACAAATCCCACTTGGCTCACCAAATTTTGTTCTTCTAGGTTGAAGCGTTGATCTACAGTAGCAGTTTTTATATTTCGGTTTCACTCTGTTCTCTCCTATATAGATAGATGAATTTGGAACTCTAAATCCAAAATGGTTTGTAGTAGCCTTTGAAACGTGAAAAAATAAAGGAGTTCTCAGTTTTGTGTCTATGGTTTGTTTCCTCTTCAAGTAGCCCTAGGCACAGACTGTGGAACAGCACTATCATTGAGAGGGGTTGACAAGCTTCCAAGAAAACAGGAGTTTCTGAAATACCAGCAAATATTTTCTCACCCAATCTTGATGATACGTGGTGGTAATGATCAGTACACAAATCCCACTTGGCTCACCAAATTGTGATCTTCTAGGTTGAAGCGTTCGTCTAGAGTAGCAGTTTTTATATTTAGGTTTCACTCTCATCTCTCCTATATAAATAGATGAATTTGGAACTCTAAATCCAACATGGTTTGTAGTAGCTCTTTGAAACTTGACAAAATAAAGGAGTTCTCAATTTTGTCTTTATGGTTTGTTTCCTCTTCAAGTGGCCCTAGGCACAGACTGTGGAAAAGCACTTATATTGAGAGGGGTTGCCAAACTTCTAAGAAATAACGAGTTTCCAAAAGAGAAACAAACATTTTTTCACCCAACCTTGTTGATACGTGGTGGTAATGATCAGTACACAAATCCCACTTGGATCAACAAATTGTGTTCTTCTAGGTTGAAGCGTTCGTCTTCAATAGCCGTTTTTATATTTAGGTTTCACTCTCATCTCTTCTATATAGATAGATGAATTTGGAGGTCTAAATCCAACATGGTTTGTAGTAGCTCTTTGAAACTTTACAAAATAAAGGAGATCTCAGTTTTGTCTCATTGGTTTGTTTCCTCTTCAAGTAGCCCTAGGCACAGACTGTGGAAAAGCACTTTCATTGAGAGGGGTTGCCAAGCTTCTAAGAAATAACGAGTTTCCGAAATACCAGCAAATATTTTTTCACCCAATCTTGATGATACGTGGTGGTAATGATCAGTACACAAATCCCACTTGGTTCACCAAATTGTGTTCTTCTAGGTTGAAGCGTTCGTCTACAGTAGCAGTTTTTATATTTAGGTTTCACTCTAATCTCTCCTATATAGATAGATGAATTTGGAACTCTATATCTAACATGGTTTGTAGTAGCTTTTTGAAACTTGACGAAATAAAGGAGTTCTCAGTTTTGTCTCTATGGTTTGCTTCCTCTTCAAGTAGCCCTAGGCACAGACTGTGGAAAAGCACTTTCATTGAGAGGAGTTGCCAAGCTTCTAAGAAATAACGAGTTACCAAAATACCAGCAAATATTTTTTCACCCAATCTTGATGGTTCTTGGTGGTAATGATCAGTACACAAATCCCACTTGGCTCACCAAATGTTGATCTTCTAGGTTGAAGCGTTCGTCTACAGTAGCAGTTTTTATATGTAGGTTTCACTCTGTTCTCTCCTATATAGATAGATGAATTTGGAACTCTAAATCCAACATGTTTTGTAGTAGGTCTTTGAAACTTGACAAAGTAAAGGAGTTCTTAGTTTTGTCTCTATGGTTTGTTTCCTCTTCAAGTAGCCCTAGGCACAGACTGTGGAAAAGCACTTTCATTGAGAGGGGTTGCCAAGCTTCTAAGAAATAACGAGTTTACGAAATACCAGAAAATACTTTTTCAACAAATCTTGATGATTCTTGGTGGTAATGATAAGTACACAAATCCCACTTGGCTCACCAAATTGTGTTCTTCTAGGTTGATACGTTCGTCTACAGTAGCTGTTTTTATATTTAGGTTTCACTCTCATCTCTCCTATATAGATAGATGAATTTGGAACTCTAAATCCAACATGGTTTGTAGTAGCTCTTTGAAACTTGACAAAATAAAGGAGTTCTCAGTTTTGTCTCTATGGTTTGTTTCCTCTTCAAGTAGCCCTAGGCACAGACTGTGGAGAAGCACTTTCATTGAGAGGGGTTGCCAAGCTTCTAAGAAATACCGAATTTCCGAAACACCAGCAAATATTTTTTCGCCCAATCCTGATAATCCTTGTTCGTAATGATCAGTACACAAATCCAACTTGGCTCACCAAATTGTGTTCTCCTAGGTTGAAGCGTTCGTCTACAGTAGCAGTTTTTATATTTAGGTTTCACTCTCATCTCTCCTATATAGAGAGATGAATTTGGAACTCTAAATCCAACATGGTTTGTAGTAGCTCTTGGAAACTTGACAAATAAAGGAGTTCTCAGTTTTGTCTCTATGGTTTGTTTCCTCTCAAGTAGCCATAGGTACAGACTGTGGAAAAGCACTTTCATTGAGAGGGGTTGCCAAGCTTCTAAGAAATAATGAGTTACCGAAATACCAGCAAATATTTTTTCACCCAATCTTGATGATTCTTCACTCTCATCTCTCCTATATAGATAGATGAATTTGGACCTCTAAAACCAACATGGTTTGTAGTAGCTCTTTGAAACTTGACAAAATAAAGGAGTTCTCAGTTTTGTCTCTATGGTTTGTTTCCTGTTCAAGTAGCCCTAGGCACAGACTGTGGAAACGCACTTTAATTGAGAGGGGTTGCCAAGCTTCTAAAAAATAAGGAATTTCGGAAATACCAGCAAATATTTTTTCACCCAATCTTGATGATACTTGGTGGTTATGATCAGTACACAAGTCCCACTTGCTCACCAAATTTTGTTCTTCTAGGTTGAAGCGTTCGTCTACAGCAGCAGTTTTTATATTTAGGTTTCACTCTCATCTCTCCTATATAGATAGATGAATTTGGAACGCTAAATCCAACATGGTTTGTAGTAGCTCTTTAAAACTTGACAAAATAAAGGAGTTCTCAGTTTTGTCTCTATGGTTTGTTTCCTCTTCAAGTAGCCCTAGGCACAGACTGTGGAAAAGCACTTTCATTGAGAGGGGTTGCAAAGCTTCTAAGAAATAACGAGTTACCGAAGTACCAGCAAATATTTTTTCACCCAATCTTGATGATTCTTGGTGGTAATGATCAGTACACAAATCCCCACTTGGCTCACCAAATTGTGTTTTTCTAGGTTGAACCGTTCGTCTACAGTAGCAGTTTTTATTTTTAGGTTTCACTCTGTTCTCTCCTATATAGATAGATGAATTTGGAACTCTAAATCCAACATGGTTTGTATTAGCCTTTGAAACATGAAAAAATAAAGGAGTTCTCAGTTTTGTGTGCATGGTTTGTTTCCTTTTTAAGTAGCCCTAGGAACAGACTGTGGAACAGCACTTTCATTGAGAGGGGTTGCCAAGCCTCTAAGAAATAACGAGTTTCCGAAATACCAGCAAATATTTTTTCACCCAATCTTGATGATTCTTGGTGGTAATAATCAGTACACAAATCCCACCTGGCTCACTAAATTGTGTTCTTCTAGGTTCAAGCGTTCATCTACAGCAGCAGTTCATATATGTAGGTTTCACTCTGTTCTCTCTTATATAGATAGATGAATTTGGAACTCTATATCTAACATGGTTTGTAGTAGCTTTTTGAAACTTGACAAAATAAAGGAGTTCTCAGTTTAGTCTCTATGGTTTGTTTCCTTTTCAAGTAGCCCAAGGAACAGACTTGGAAAAGCACTTTCATTCGAGGGGTTGCCAAGCTTCTAAGAAATAACGAGTTTCCGAAATACCACCAAATATTTTTTCAACCAATCTTGATGATACATGGTGGTAATGATCAGTACACAAATCCCACTTGGCTCCCCAAATTGTGTTCTTCTAATTTGAAGCGTTCGTCTACATTAGCAGTTTTTATATTTAGGTTTCACTCTGTTCTCTCTATATAGATAGATGAATTTGGAACTATAAATCCAACATGGTTTGTAGTAGCCTTTGAAACGTGAAAAAATAAAGGAGTTCTCAGTTTTGTGTCTATGGTTTGTTTCCTCTTCAAGTAGCCCTAGGCACAGACTGTGGAAAAGCACTTATATTGAGAGGGGTTGCCAAACTTCTAAGAAATAACGAGTTTCCAAAACAGCAGCAAACATTTTTTCACCCAACCTTGTTGATACGTGGTGGTAATGATCAGTACACAAATCCCAATTGGATCAACAAATTGTGTTCTTCTAGGTTGAAGCGTTCGTCTTCAATAGCAGTTTTTATATTTAGGTTTCACTCTCATCTCCTCTATATAGATAGATAAATTTGGAACTCTAATTCCAACATGGTTTGTAGTAGCTCTTTGAAACTTGACAAAATAAAGGAGTTCTCAGTTTTGTCTCTATGGTTTGTTTCCTCTTCAAGTAGCCCTAGGCACAGACTGTGGAGAAGCACTTTCATTGAGAGGGGTTGCCAAGCTTCTAAGAAATACCGAATTTCCGAAACACCAGCAAATATTTTTTCGCCCAATCCTGATAATCCTTGTTCGTAATGATCAGTACACAAATCCCACTTGGCTCACCAAATTGTGTTCTCCTAGGTTGAAGCGTTCGTCTACAGTAGCAGTTTTTATATTTAGGTTTCACTCTCATCTCTCCTATATAGAGAGATGAATTTGGAACTCTAAATCCAACATGGTTTGTAGTAGCTCTTGGAAACTTGACAAATAAAGGAGTTCTCAGTTTTGTCTCTATGGTTTGTTTCCTCTCAAGTAGCCATAGGTACAGACTGTGGAAAAGCACTTTCATTGAGAGGGGTTGCCAAGCTTCTAAGAAATAATGAGTTACCGAAATACCAGCAAATATTTTTTCACCCAATCTTGATGATTCTTCACTCTCATCTCTCCTATATAGATAGATGAATTTGGACCTCTAAAACCAACATGGTTTGTAGTAGCTCTTTGAAACTTGACAAAATAAAGGAGTTCTCAGTTTTGTCTCTATGGTTTGTTTCCTGTTCAAGTAGCCCTAGGCACAGACTGTGGAAACGCACTTTAATTGAGAGGGGTTGCCAAGCTTCTAAAAAATAAGGAATTTCGGAAATACCAGCAAATATTTTTTCACCCAATCTTGATGATACTTGGTGGTAATGATCAGTACACAAGTCCCACTTGCTCACCAAATTTTGTTCTTCTAGGTTGAAGCGTTCGTCTACAGCAGCAGTTTTTATATTTAGGTTTCACTCTCATCTCTCCTATATAGATAGATGAATTTGGAACGCTAAATCCAACATGGTTTGTAGTAGCTCTTTAAAACTTGACAAAATAAAGCAGTTCTCAGTTTTGTCTCTATGGTTTGTTTCCTCTTCAAGTAGCCCTAGGCACAGACTGTGGAAAAGCACTTTCATTGAGAGGGGTTGCAAAGCTTCTAAGAAATAACGAGTTACCGAAGTACCAGCAAATATTTTTTCACCCAATCTTGATGATTCTTGGTGGTAATGATCAGTACACAAATCCCCACTTGGCTCACCAAATTGTGTTTTTCTAGGTTGAACCGTTCGTCTACAGTAGCAGTTTTTATTTTTAGGTTTCACTCTGTTCTCTCCTATATAGATAGATGAATTTGGAACTCTAAATCCAACATGGTTTGTATTAGCCTTTGAAACATGAAAAAATAAAGGAGTTCTCAGTTTTGTGTGCATGGTTTGTTTCCTCTTTAAGTAGCCCTAGGAACAGACTGTGGAAGAGCACTTTCATTGAGAGGGGTTGCCAAGCTTCTAAGAAATAACGAGTTTCCGAAATACCAGCAAATATTTTTTCACCCAATCTTGATGATTCTTGGTGGTAATAATCAGTACACAAATCCCACCTGGCTCACTAAATTGTGTTCTTCTAGGTTCAAGCGTTCATCTACAGCAGCAGTTCATATATGTAGGTTTCACTCTGTTCTCTCTTATATAGATAGATGAATTTGGAACTCTATATCTAACATGGTTTGTAGTAGCTTTTTGAAACTTGACAAAATAAAGGAGTTCTCAGTTTAGTCTCTATGGTTTGTTTCCTTTTCAAGTAGCCCAAGGAACAGACTTGGAAAAGCACTTTCATTCGAGGGGTTGCCAAGCTTCTAAGAAATAACGAGTTTCCGAAATACCACCAAATATTTTTTCAACCAATCTTGATGATACATGGTGGTAATGATCAGTACACAAATCCCACATGGCTCCCCAAATTGTGTTCTTCTAATTTGAAGCGTTCGTCTACATTAGCAGTTTTTATATTTAGGTTTCACTCTGTTCTCTCTATATAGATAGATGAATTTGGAACTATAAATCCAACATGGTTTGTAGTAGCCTTTGAAACGTGAAAAAATAAAGGAGTTCTCAGTTTTGTGTCTATGGTTTGTTTCCTCTTCAAGTAGCCCTAGGCACAGACTGTGGAAAAGCACTTATATTGAGAGGGGTTGCCAAACTTCTAAGAAATAACGAGTTTCCAAAACAGCAGCAAACATTTTTTCACCCAACCTTGTTGATACGTGGTGGTAATGATCAGTACACAAATCCCAATTGGATCAACAAATTGTGTTCTTCTAGGTTGAAGCGTTCGTCTTCAATAGCAGTTTTTATATTTAGGTTTCACTCTCATCTCCTCTATATAGATAGATAAATTTGGAACTCTAATTCCAACATGGTTTGTAGTAGCTCTTTGAAACTTGACAAAATAAAGGAGATCTCAGTTTTGTCTCTATGGTTTGTTTCCTCTTCAAGTAGCCCTAGGCACAGTCTGTGGAAAAGCACTTTCATTGAGAGGGGTTGCCAAGCTTCTAAAAAATAACGAGTTTCCGAAATACCAGCAAATATTTTTTCACCCAATCTTGATGATACGTGGTCGTAATGATCAGTACACAAATCCCACTTGGCTAACCAAAGTGTGTTCTTCTAGGTTTAAGCGTTCATCTACAGCAGCAGTTCTTACATGTAGGTTTCACTCTGTTCTCTCTTATATAGATAGATGAATTTGGAACACTAAATCCAACATGGTTTGTAGTAGCTCTTTGAAACTTGACAAAATAAAGGAGTTCTCAGTTTAGTCTCTATGGTTTGTTTCCTATTCAAGTAGCCCTAAGCACAGACTGTGGAAAAGCACTTTCATTGAGAGGGGTTGCCAAGCTTCTAAGAAATAACAAGTATCCGAACTACCAGCAAATATTTTTTCATCCTATCTTGATGATTCTTGGTGGTAATGATCAGTACACAAATCCCACTTGGCTCACCAAATTTTGTTCTTCTAGTTTGAAGTGTTCGTCTACAGTAGCAGTTTTTATATTTAGGTTTCACTCTCATATCTCCTATATAGATAGATGAATTTGGAACTCTAAATCGATCATGGTTTGTACTAGCTTTTGAAACTTGACAAAATAAAGGAGTTCTCAGTTTTGTCTCTATGGTTTGTTTCATCTTCAAGTAGCCCTAGGCACAGACTCTGGAAAATCACTTACATTGAGAGGGGTTGCCAAGCTTCTAAGAAAACGAGTTTTTGAAATACCAGCAAATATTTTTTAACCCAATCTTGATGATACGTGGTGGTAATGATCAGTACACAAATCCCACTTGGTTCACCAAATTGTGTTCTTCTAGGTTGAAGCGTTCGTCTACAGTAGCAGTTTTTATATTTAGGTTTCACTCTCATCTCTCCTATATAGATAGATGAATTTGGAACTCTATATCTAACATGGTTTGTAGTAGCTTTTGGAAACTTGACAAAATAAAGGAGTTCTCAGTTTTGTCTCTATGGTTTGCTTCCTCTTCAAGTAGCCCTAGGCACAGACTGTGGAAAAGCACTTTCATTGAGAGGAGTTGCCAAGCTTCTAAGAAATAACGAGTTACCAAAATACCAGCAAATATTTTTTCACCCAATCTTGATGGTTCTTGGTGGTAATGATCAGTACACAAATCCCACTTGGCTCACCAAATGTTGATCTTCTAGGTTGAAGCGTTCGTCTACAGTAGCAGTTTTTATATGTAGGTTTCACTCTGTTCTCTCCTATATAGATAGATGAATTTGGAACTCTAAATCCAACATGGTTTGTAGTAGCTCTTTGAAACTTGACAAAATAAAGGAGTTCTCAGTTTTGTCTCTATGGTTTGTTTCCTCTTCAAGTAGCCCTAGGCACAGACTGTGGAAAAGCACTTTAATTGAGAGGGGTTGCCAAGCTTCTAAGAAATAAGGAATTTCGGAAATACCAGCAAATATTTTTTCACCCAATCTTGATGATACTTGTTGGTAATGATCAGTACACAAATCCCACTTGACTCACCAAATTTTGTTCTTCTAGGTTGAAGCGTTCGTCTACAGCAACAGTTTTTATATTTAGGTTTCACTCTCATCTCTCCTATATAGATAGATGAATTTGGAACTCTAAATCCAACATGGTTTGTAGTAGCTCTTTAAAACTTGACAAAATAAAGGAGTTCTCAGTTTTGTCTCTATTGTTTGTTTCCTCTTCAAGTAGCCCTAGGCACAGACTGTGGAAAAGCACTTTCATTGAGAGGATTTGCCAAGCTTCTAAGAAATAACGAGTTACCGAAGTACCAGCAAATATTTTTTCACCCAATCTTGATGATTCTTGGTGGTAATGATCAGTACACAAATCCCACTTGGCTCACCAAATTTTGTTCTTCCAGGTTGAAACGTTCGTCTACAGTAGCAGTTTTTATATTTAGGTTTCACTCTGTTCTCTCCTATATAGATAGATGAATTAGGAACTCTAAATCCAACATGGTTTGTAGTAGCTTTTTGAAACTTGAGAAAATAAAGGAGTTCTCAGTTTTGTCTCTATTGTTTGTTTCCTCTTCAAGTAGCCCTAGGCACAGACTGTGGAAAAGGACTTTCATTGAGAGGGGTTGCCAAGCTTCTAAGAAATAACGAGTTTCCAAAATACCAGCAAATATTTTTTCACCCAATCTTGATGATTCTTGGTGGTAATGATCAGTACACAAATCCCACTTGGCTCACCAAATTGTGTTTTTCTAGATTGAACCGTTCGTCTACAGTAGCAGTTTTTATTTTTAGGTTTCACTCTGTTCTCTCCTATATAGATAGATGAATTTGGAACTCTAAATCCAACATGGTTTGTAGTAGCCTTTGAAACGTGAAAAAATAAAGGAGTTCCCAGTTTTGTGTCTATGGTTTGTTTCCTCTTCAAGTAGCCCTAGGCACAGTCTGTGGAACAGCACTTTCATTGAGAGGGTTTGCCAAGCTTCTAAGAAATAACGAGTTTCCGAAATACCAGCAAACAATTTTTCACCCAATCTTGATGATTCTTGGTGGTAATGATCAGTACACAAATCCCACTTGGCTCACCAAATTTTGTTCTTCTAGGTTGAAGCGTTGATCTACAGTAGCAGTTTTTATATTTCGGTTTCACTCTGTTCTCTCCTATATAGATAGATGAATTTGGAACTCTAAATCCAACATGGTTTGTAGTAGCCTTTGAAACGTGAAAAAATAAAGGAGTTCTCAGTTTTGTGTCTATGGTTTGTTTCCTCTTCAAGTAGCCCTAGGCACAGACTGTGGAACAGCACTATCATTGAGAGGGGTTGACAAGCTTCCAAGAAAACAGGAGTTTCTGAAATACCAGCAAATATTTTCTCACCCAATCTTGATGATACGTGGTGGTAATGATCAGTACACAAATCCCACTTGGCTCACCAAATTGTGATCTTCTAGGTTGAAGCGTGGGTCTAGAGTAGCAGTTTTTATATTTAGGTTTCACTCTCATCTCTCCTATATAAATAGATGAATTTGGAACTCTAAATCCAACATGGTTTGTAGTAGCTCTTTGAAACTTGACAAAATAAAGGAGTTCTCAATTTTGTCTTTATGGTTTGTTTCCTCTTCAAGTAGCCCTAGGCACAGACTGTGGAAAAGCACTTATATTGAGAGGGGTTGCCAAACTTCTAAGAAAGAACGAGTTTCCAAAACAGAAACAAACATTTTTTCACCCAATTTTGTTGATACGTGGTGGTAATGATCAGTACACAAATCCCACTTGGATCAACAAATTGTGTTCTTCTAGGTTGAAGCGTTCGTCTTCAATAGCCGTTGTTATATTTAGGTTTCACTCTCATCTCTTCTATATAGATAGATGAATTTGGAACTCTAAATCCAACATGGTTTGTAGTAGCTCTTTGAAACTTTACAAAATAAAGGAGATCTCAGTTTTGTCTCATTGGTTTGTTTCCTCTTCAAGTAGCCCTAGGCACAGACTGTAGAAAAGCACTTTCATTGAGAGGGGTTGCCAAGCTTCTAAGAAATAACGAGTTTCCGAAATACCAGCAAATATTTTTTCACCCAATCTTGATGATTCTTGGTGGTAATAATCAGTACACAAATCCCACCTGGCTCACTAAATTGTGTTCTTCTAGGTTAAAGCGTTCATCTACAGCAGCAGTTCATATATGTAGGTTTCACTCTGTTCTCTCTTATATAGATAGATGAATTTGGAACTCTATATCTAACATGGTTTGTAGTAGCTTTTTGAAACTTGACAAAATAAAGGAGTTCTCAGTTTAGTCTCTATGGTTTGTTTCCTTTTCAAGTAGCCCAAGGAACAGACTTGTAAAAGCACTTTCATTCGAGGGGTTGCCAAGCTCTAAGAAATAACGAGTTTCCGAAATACCAGCAAATATTTTTTCAACCAATCTTGATGATACATGGTGGTAATGATCAGTACACAAATCCCACTTGGCTCCCCAAATTGTGTTCTTCTAATTTGAAGCATTCGTCTACAGTAGCAGTTTTTATATTTAGGTTTCACTCTCATCTCTCCTATATAGAGAGATGAATTTGGAACTCTAAATGTAACATGGTTTGTAGTAGCTCTTTGAAATTTGACAAAATAAAGGAGTTCTCAGTTTTGTCTCTATGGTTTGTTTCCTCTTCAAGTAGCCCTAGGCACAGACTATGGAAAAGCACATATATTGAGAGGGGTTGCCAAACTTCTAAGAAATAACGAGTTTCTAAAACAGCAGCAAATATTTTTTCACACAATCATGATGATTCTTGGTGGTAATAATCAGTACGCAAATCCCACTTGGCTCACCAAATTTTGTTCTTCTAGGTTGAAACGTTCGTCTACAGTAGCAGTTTTTATATTTAGGTTTCACTCTGTTCTCTCCTATATAGATAGATGAATTTGGAACTCTAAATCCAACACGGTTTGTAGTAGCCTTTGAAACGTGAAAAAATAAAGGAGTTCTCAGTTTTGTCTCTATGGTTTGTATCCTCTTCAAGTAGCCCTAGGCACAGACTGTGGAAAAGCACATATATTGAGAGGGGTTGCAAAACTTCTAAAAATAACGAGTTTCCAAAACAGCAGCAAATATTTTTTCACCCAATCTTGATGATACGTGGTGGTATTGATCAGTACACAAATCCCACTTAGATCAACAAATTGTGTTCTTCTAGGTTGAAGCGTTCGTCTTCAGTAGCCATTTTTATATTTAGGTTTCACTCTCATCTCTCCTATATAGATTGATGAATTTGGATCTCTAAATCCAACATGGTTTGTAGTAGCTCTTTGAAACTTGACAAAATAAAGGAGATCTCAGTTTTGTCTCTATGGTTTGTTTCCTCTTCAAGTAGCCCTAGGCACAGACAGTGGAAAAGCACTTTCATTGAGAGGGGTTGCCAAACTTCTAAGAAATAACGAGTTTCCGAAATACCAGAAAATATTTTTTCACCCAATCTTGATGATTCTTGGTGGTAATAATCAGTACGCAAATCCAACTTGGCTCACCAAATTTTGTTCTTCTAGGTTGAAACGTTCGTCTACAGTAGCAGTTTTTATATTTAGGTTTCACTCTGTTCTCTCTATATAGATAGATAATTTGGAACTCTGTATCTAACATGGTTTGTAGTAGCTTTTTTAAACTTGACAAAATAAAGGAGTTCTCAGTTTAGTCTCTATGGTTTGTTTCCTCTTAAAGTAGCCCTACCACAGAATGTGGAATAGCACTTTCATTGAGTGGGGTTGCCAAGCTTCTAAGAAATAAGGAATTTCGGTAATACCAGCAAATATTTTTTCACCCAATCTTGATGATACTTGGTGGTAATGATCAGTACACAAATCCGACTTGGCTCACCAAATTTTGTTCTTCTAGGTTGAAGCGTTCCTCTACACTAGCAGTTTTTATATTTAGGTTTCACTCTGTTCTCTCCTATATAGATAGATGAATTTGGAACTCTAAATCCAACATGGTTTGTAGTAGCTCTTTGAAACTTGACAAAATAAAGGAGTTCTCAGTTTTGTCTCTATGGTTTGTTTCCTCTTCAAGTAGCCCTAGGCACAGACCGTGGAAAAGCACTTCAATTGAGAGCGGTTGCCAAGCTTCTATGAAATAACGAGTTTCCGAAATACCAGCAAATATTTTTTCACACAATCTTGATGATACGTGGTGGTAATGATCAGTACACAAATCCCACTTGGCTCACCAAATTGTGTTCTTCTAGGTTGAAGCGTTCGTCTACAGTAGCAGTTTTTATATTTAGGTTTCACTCTCATCTCTCCTATATAGATAGATGAATTTGGAACTATAAATCCAACATGGTTTGTAGTATCATTTGAAACGTTAAAAAATAAAGGAGTTCACAGTTTTGTCTCTATGGTTTGTTTCCTCTTCAAGTAGCCCTAGGCACAGACTGTGGAACAGCACTTTCATTGAGAGGGGTTGCCAAGCTTCCAAGAAAACAGGAGTTTCTGAATACCAGCAAATAGTTTTTCACCCAGTCTTCATGACACGTGGTGGTAATGGTCAGTACACAAATCCCACTTGGCTCACCAAATTGTGTTTTTCTGGGTTGAAGCGTTCGTCTACAGTAGCAGTTTTTATTTTTAGGTTTCACTCTGTTCTCTCCTATATAGATAGATGAATTTGGAACTCTAAATCTAACAGGGTTTGTAGTAGCCTTTGAAACGTGAAAAAATAAAGGAGTTCTCAGTTTTGTCTCTATGGTTTGTTTCCTCTTCAAGTAGCCCTAGGCACAGACTGTGGAAATGCACATATATTGAGAGGGGTTGCCACGCTTCTAAGAAATAACGAGTTTCCAAAATACCAGCAAATATTTTTTCACCCAATCTTGATGATACTTTGTGGTAATGATCAGTACACAAATCCCACTTGGCTAACCAATTTTCTTCTTCTAGGTTGAATCGTTCGTCTACAGTAGCAGTTTTTATATTTAGGTTTCACTCTGTTCTCTCCTATATAGATAGATGAATTTGGAACTCTAAATCCAACATGGTTTGTAGTAGCTCTTTGATACTTGACAAAATAAAGGAGTTCTCAGTTTAGTCTCTATGGTTTGTTTCTCTTTTTAGTATCCCTAGGCACAGACTGTGGAAAAGCACTTTCATTGAGAGGGGTTGCCAAGCTTCTAAGAAATAACGTGTTTCCAAAATACCAGCAAATATTTTTTCACCCAATCTTGATGATACGGGGTGGTAATGATCAGTACACAAATCCCACTTGGATCAACAAATTGTGTTCTTCTAGGTTGAAGCGTTCGTCTTCAGTAAAAGTTTTTATATTTAGGTTTCACTCTCATCTCTCCTATAGATGAATTAGGAACTCTAAATCCAACATGGTTTGTAGTAGCTCTTTAAAACTTGACAAAATAAAGGAGATCTCAGTTTTGTCTCTATGGTTTGTTTCCTCTTCAAGTAGCCCTAGGCACAGACTGTGGAAAAGCACTTTCATTGAGAGGGGTTGCCAAGCTTCTAAGAAATAACGTGTTTCCAAAATACCAGCAAATATTTTTTCACCCAATCTTGATGATTCTTGGTGGTAATAATCAGTACGCAAATCCCACTTGGCTCACCAAATTTTGTTCTTCTAGGTTGAAACGTTCGTCTACAGTAGCAGTTTTTATATTTAGGTTTCAGGCTCTGTTCTCTCCTATATGGATAGATGAATTTGGAACACTATATCTTACATGGTTTGTAATATCTTTTTGAAGCTTGACAAAATAAAGGAGTTCTAGGTTTTTTCTCTATGGTTTGTTTTCTCTTCATGTAGCCCTAGGCACAGACTGTGGAAAAGTTCTTTCATTGAGAGGGGTTGCCAAACTTCTAAGAAATAACAAGTTTCCGAAATACCAGCAAATAGTTTTTCACCCAGTCTTCATGACACGTGGTGGTAATGGTCAGTACACAAATCCCACTTGGCTCACCAAATTGTGTTCTTCTAGGTTGAAGCGTTCGTCTACAGTAGCAATTTTTATATTTTGGATTCACTCTCATGTCTCCTATATAGATAGATGAATTTGGAACTCTAAATCCAACGTGGTTTGTAGTAGCTCTTTGAAACTTGACAAAATAAAGGAGTTCTCAGTTTTGTCTGTATGGTTTGTTTCCTCTTCAAGTAGCCCTAGGCACAGACTGTGGAAAAGCACTTATATTGAGAGGGTTTGCCAAGCTTCTAAGAAATAACGAGATTCCAAAAGACCAGAAAATATTTTTTCACACAACCTTGATGATACGTGGTGATAATGATCAGTACACAAATCCCACAATGCTCACCAAATTGTGTTCTTCTAGGTTGAAGCATTCGTCTTCAGTAGCAGTTTTTATATTTAGGTTTCACTCTCATCTCTCCTATATAGATAGATGAATTTGGAACTGTATATCTAATATGGTTTGTAGTAGCTTTTTCAAACTTGACAAAATAAAGGAGTTCTCAGTTTTGTCTCTATGGTTTGTTTCCTCTTCAAGTAACCCTAGGCACAGACTGTGGAAAAGCACTTTCATTGAGAGGGGTTGCCAAGCTTCTAAGAAATAACAAATTTCTGAAATACCAGCAAATATTTTTCACCCAATCTTGATGATACGTGGTGGTAATGATCAGGACACAAATCCCACTTGGATCAACAAATTGTGGTCTTCTAGGTTGAAGCGTTCGTCTTCAGTAGCAGTTTTTATATTTAGGTTTCACTCTCATCTCTCCTATATAGATAGATGAATTTGGAACTCTAAATCCAACATGGTTTGTAGTAGCACTTTGAAACTTGACAAAATAAAGGAGATCTCAGTTTTGTCTCTATGGTTTGTTTGATCTTCAAGTAGCCCTAGGCACAAGCTGTGGAAAAGCACTTATATTGAGAGGGGTTGCCAAACTTCAAAGAAATAACGAGTTTCCAAAACAGCAGCAAACATTTTTTCACCCAATCTTGTTGATACGTGGTGTAATGATCAGTACACAAATCCCACTTCGATCAACAAATTGTGTTCTTCTAGGTTGAAGCGTTCGTCTTCAGTAGCAGTTTTTATATTTAGGATTCACTCTCATCTCTCCTATATAGATAGCTGAATTTGGAACTGTAAATCCAACTTGGTTTGTAGTAGCATTTGAAACGTTAAAATATAAAGGAGTTTCAGTTTTGTCTCTATGGTTTGTTTCCTCTTCAAGTAGCCCTAGGCACAGACTGTGGAACAGCACTTTAATTGAGAGGGGTTGCCAATCTTCCAAGAAAACAGCAGTTTCTGAAATACCAGCAAATATTTTTTCACCCAATCTTGATGATTCTTGGTGGTAATGATCAGTACACAAATCCCACGTGGCTCACCAAATTGTGTTTTTCTAGGTTGAAGCGTTCGTCTACAGTAGCAGTTTTTATTTTTAGGTTTCACTCTGTTCTCTCTTATATAGATAGATGAATTTGGAACTCTAAATCCAACATGGTTTGTACTAGCCTTTGAAAACTGAAAAAATAAAGGAGTTCTCAGTTTTGTCTCTATGGTTTGTTTCCTCTTCAAGTAGCCCTAGGCACAGACTGTGGAACAGCACTATCATTGAGAGGGGTTGCCAATCTTCCAAGAAAACAGTAGTTTCTGAAACACCAGCAAATATTTTTTCACCCAATCTTGATGATACGTGGTGGTAATGATCAGTACACAAATCCCACTTGGCTACCAAATTGTGTTCTTCTAGGTTGAAGCGTTCGTCTACAGTAGCAGTTTTTATATTTAGGTTTCACTCTCATCTCTCCTATATAGAGAGATGAATTTGGAACTCTAAATCCAACATGGTTTGTAGTAGCTCTTTGAAACTTGACAAAATAAAGGAGTTCTCAGTTTTGTCTCTATGGTTTGTTTCCTCTTCAGGTACCCCTAGGCACAGACTGTGGAAAAGCACATATATTGAGAGGGGTTGCCAAGCTTCTAAGAAATATCGAGATTCCAAAACACCAGCAAATATTTTTTCACACAATCTTGATGATACGTGGTGGTAATGATCAGTACACAAATCCCACTTGGCTCACCAAATTGTGTTCTTCCAGGTTGAAGCATTCGTCTTCAGTAGCAGTTTTTATATTTAGGTTTCACTCTCATCTCTCCTGCATAGATAGATGAATTTGGAATTCTATATCTAACATGGTTTGTAGTAGCTTTTTCAAACTTGACAAAATAAAGGAGTTCTCAGTTTTGTCTCTATGGTTTGTTTCCTCTTCAAGTAGCCCTAGGCACAGACTGTGGAAAAGCACTTTCATTGAGAGGGGTTGCCAAGCTTCTAAGAAATAACAAATTTCTGAAATACCAGCAAATATTTTTCACCCAATCTTGATGATACGTTGTGGTAATGATCAGTACACAAATCCCACTTGGCTCACCAAATTGTGTTCTTCCAGGTTGAAGCATTCGTCTACAGTAGCAGTTTTTATATTAGGTTTCACTCTCATCTCTCCTATATAGAGAGATGAATTTGGAACTCTAAATCCAACATGGTTTGTAGTAGCTCTTTGAAACTTGACAAAATAAAGGAGTTCTCAGTTTTGTTTCTATGGTTTGTTTCCTCTTCAATTAGCCCTAGGCACAGACTGTAGAAAAGCACATATAATGAGAGGGGTTGCCAAACTTCTAAGAAATAACGAGTTTCCAAAACAGCAGCAAATATTTTTTCACCCAATCTTGATGATACGTGGTGGTAATGATCAGGACACAAATCCCACTTGGATCAACAAATTGTGTTCTTCTAGGTTGAAGCGTTCATCTTGAGTAGCAGTTTTATATTTAGGTTTCACTCTCATCTCTCTTATATAGATAGATGGATTTGGAACTCTAAATCCAACATGGTTTGTAGTAGCACTTTGAAACTTGACAAAATAAAGGAGATCTCAGTTTTGTCTCTAAGGTTTGTTTGATCTTCAAGTAGCCCTAGGAACAGACTGTGGAACAGCACTTAATTGAGAGGGGTTGCCAAGCTTCCAAGAAAACAGCAGTTTCTGAAATACCAGCAAATATTTTTTCACCCAATCTTGATGAGTCTTGGTGGTAATGATCAGTACACAAATCCCACTTGGATCATAAATTGTGTTCTTCTAGGTTGAAGCGTTTGTCTTCAGTAGCAGTTTTTACATTTAGGTTTCACTCTCATCTCTCCTATATAGATAGATGAATTTGGAATTCTAAATCCAACATGGTTTGTAGTAGCACTTTGAAACTTGACAAAATAAAGGAGTTCTAGGTTTTTTCTCTATGGTTTGTTTCCTCTTCAAGTAGCCCTAGGCACATACTGTGGAAAAGCCCATTCATTGAGAGGGGTTGCCACGCTTCTAAGAAATAACGAGTTTCCCATATACCAGGAAATACTTTTTAACACAATCTTGATGATACTTGGTGGTAATGATCAGCACACAAATCCCACTTGGCTCACCAAATTTTGTTCTTCTGGATTGAAGCGTTCGTTTACAGTATAAGTTTTTATTTTTAGGTTTCACTCTGTTCTCTCCTATATAGATAGATGAATTTGGAACTCTAAATCCAACATGGTTTGTAGTAGCTCTTTGAAACTTGACAAAATAATGGCGTTCTCCGTTTAATCTCTATGGTTTGTTTCCTCTTCAAGAAGCCCTAGGCACAGACTGTGGAAAAGAACTTTCATTAAGAGGGGTTTCCAAGCTTCCAAGAAACTACGAGTTTCCGAAATGCCAGCAAATATTTTTTCACCCAATGTTGATGATACGTGGTGGTAATGACAAGTACACTAATCCCACTTGGCTCACCAAATTTTGTTCTTCTGGATTGAAGCGTTCGTTTACAGTATAAGTTTTTATTTTAGGTTTCACTCTGTTCTCTCCTATATAGATAGATGAATTTGGAACTCTAAATCCAACATGGTTTGTAGTAGCTCTTTGAAAATTGACAAAATAAAGGAGTTCTCAGTTTAGTCTCTACGGTTTTTCCTCTTCAAGTATCCCTAGGCACAGACTGTGGTAAAGCACTTTCATTAAGAGGGGTTGCCAAGCTTCTAAGAAATAACGAGTTTCCGAAATACCAGCAAATATTTTTTCACCCAATCTTGATGATACGTGGTGGTAATGACAAGTACAGAAATCCCACTTGGCTCACCAAATTTGTTCTTCTAGGTTGAAGCGTTCGTTTACAGTAGCAGTTTTTATTTTTAGGTTTCACTCTGTTCTCTGCTATATAGATAGATGAATTTGGAACTCTAAATCGAATATGGTTTGTAGTAGCTTTTTGAAACTTGTCAAAATAAAGGAGTTCTCAGTTTAGTCTCTACGGTTTTTCTCCTTCAAGTAGACCTAGGCACAGACTGTGGAAAAGCACTTTCATTGAGAAGGGTTGCCAACCTTCTAAGAAATAACGAGTTTCTGAAATACCAGCAAATAGTTTTTCACCAGTCTTGATGATTCGTGGTGGTAATGATCAGTACACAAATCCCACTTGGATCACCAAATTGTGTACTTCTAGGTTGAAGCGTTCATCTACAGCAGCAGTTTTTATATGTAGGTTTCACTCTGTTCCCTCTTATAAAGGTAGATGAATTTGGAAGTCTAAATCCAACAGGGTTTGTAGTAGCTGTTTGAAACTTGACAAAATAAAGGAATTCTAGGTTTTTTCTCTATGGTTTGTTTCCTCTTCAACTAGCCCTAGACACACACTGTGGAAAAGCACTTTCATTGAGAGGGTTTGCCACGCTTCTAAGAAATAACGAATTTCCCATATACCAGCAAATACTTTTTCACCCAATCTTGATGATACTTGGTGGTAATGATCAGTACACAAATCCCACTTGGCTCACCAAATTTTGTTCTTCTAGGTTGAAGCGTTCGTCAACAGTGGCAGTTTTTATATTTCGGTTTCACTTTGTTCTCTCCTATATAGATATTTGAATTTGGAACTCTAAGTCCAACATGTTTTGCAGTAGGTCTTTGAAACTTGTCGAAATAAAGAAGTTCTCCATTTAGTCTCTATGGTTTGTTTCCTCTTCAAGTAGCCCTAGGCACAGACTGTGGAAAAGCTCTTTCATTGAGAGGGCTTGCCAAGCTTCCAAGAAATTACGAGTTTCCGAAATACCAGCAAATATTTTTTCACCCAATCTTGATGATACTTGGTGGTAATGATCAGTACACAAATCCCGCTTGGCTCACCAAATGTTGATCTTCTAGGTTGAAGCGTTCGTCTACACTAACAGTTTTTATATTTAGGTTTCACTCTCTTCTCTCCTATATAGATAGATGAATTTGGAACTCTAAATCCAACATGGTTTGTAGTAGTTCTTTGAAACTTGACAAAATAAAGGAGTTCTCAGTTTTGTCTCTATGGTTTGTTTTCTCTTCAAGTAGCCCTAGGCACAGACTGTACAAAAGCACTTTCATTGAGATGGGTTTTCAAGCTTCCAAGAAATTACGAGTTTCCGAAATGCCAGCAAATATTTTTTCACCCAATGTTGATGATACGTGGTGGTAATGACAAGTACACTCTTCCCACTTGGCTCACCAAATTTTGTTCTTCTGGATTGACGCGTTCGTTTACAGTATAAGTGTTTATTTTTAGGTTCCACTCTGTTCTCTCCTATATAGATAGATGAATTTGGAACTCTAAATCCAACATGGTTTGTAGTAGCTCTTTGAAACTTGACAAAATAAAGGAGTTCTCAATTTAGTCTCTATGGTTTGTTTCCTCTTTAAGTATCCCTAGGCGCCAACTGTGGAAAAGCACTTTCATTTAGAGGTGTTGCCAAGCTTCTAAGAAATTACGAGTTTCCGAAATACCAGCAAATATTTTTTCACCCAATCTTGATGATACGTGGTGGTAATGACAAGTACAGAAATCCCACTTGGCTCAAAAAATTTGTTCTTCTAGGTTGAAGCGTTCGTTTACAGTAGCAGTTTTTATTTTTAACTTTCACTCTGTTCTCGGCTATATAGATAGATGAATTTGGAACTCTAAATCCAACATGGTTTGTAGTAGCTTTTTGAAACTTGTCAAAATGAAGGAGTTCTCAGTTTCGTCTCTACTGTTTTTCTCCTTCAAGTAGCCCTAATCACAGACTGTGGAAAAGCACTTTCATTGAGAGGGGTTTTCACGCTTCTAAGAAATAACTAGTTTCCGAAATACCAGCAAATACTTTTTAACCCAATCGTGATGATACGTGGTGGTAATGATCAGTACACAAATCCCACTTGGCTCACCAAATTGTGTACTTCTAGGTTGAAGCATTCATGTACAGCAGCAGTTTTTATATGTAGGTTTCACTCTGTTCCCTCTTATAAAGATAGATAAATTTGGAACTCTAAATCCAACAGGATTTGTAGTAGCTCTTTGAAACTTGACAAAATAAAGGAGTTCTCAGTTTTTTCTCTATGGTTTGTTTTTTCTTCAAGTAGCCCTAGGCACAGACTGTGGAAAAGCACTTTCATTGAGAGAGGTTGCCACGCTTCTAAGATATAACTAGTTTCCGAAATACCAGCAAATATTTTTTCACCCAATCTTGATGATACTTGGTGGTAATGATCAGTACACAAATCCCACTTGGCTCACCAAATTTTGTTCTTCTAGGTTCAAGCGTTCGTCTACAGTAGCAGTTTTTATATTTAGGGTTCACTTTGTTCTCTCCTATATAGATATTTGAATTTGGAACTCTAAGTCCAACATGTTTTGCAGTAGGTCTTTGAAACTTGTCGAAATAAAGAAATTCTCCATTTAGTCTCTATGGTTTGTTTCCTCTTCAAGTAGCCCTAGGCAAAGACTGTGGAAAGCACTTTCATTGAGAGGGCTTGCCAAGCTTCCAAGAAATTACGAGTTTCCGAAATACCAGCAACTATTTTTTCACTCAATTTGATGATACTTGGTGGTAATGATCAGTACACAAATCCCGCTTGGCTCACCAAATTTGTTCTTTTAGGTTGAAGCGTTCGTCTACACTAAAAGTTTTTATATTTAGGTTTAACTCTGTTCTCTCCTATATAGATAGATGAATTTGGAACTCTAAATCCAACATGGTTTGTAGTAGCACTTTGAAACTTGACAAAATAAAGGAGTTCTAGGTTTTTTCTCTATGGTTTGTTTCCTCTTCAAGTATCCCTAGGCACAGACTGTGGAAAAGCCCATTCATTGAGAGGGGTTGCCACGCTTCTAAGAAATAACGAGTTTCCCATATACCAGGAAATACTTTTTAACACAATCTTGATGATACTCGGTGGTAATGATCAGCACACAAATCCCACTTGGCTCACCAAATTTTGTTCTTCTAGATTGAAGCGTTTGTTTACAGTATAAGTTTTTATTTTTAGGTTTCACTCTGTTCTCTCCTATTTAGATAGATGAATTTGGAACTATAAATCCAACATGGTTTGTAGGAGCTCTTTGAAACTTGACAAAATAAAAAAGTTCTCAGTTTAGTCTCTAGGGTTTTTCCTCTTCAAGTATCCCTAGGCACAGACTGTTTAAAAGCACTTTCATTGAGAGTGGTTGCCAAGCTTCTAAGAAATAACGAATTTCCGAAATACCAGCAAATATTTTTTCACCCAATCTTGATGATACGTGGTGGTAATGATCAGTACACAAATCCCACTTGGCTAACCAAATTGTGTACTTCTAGGTTGAAGCGTTCGTCTACAGAAGCAGTTTTTATATGTAGGTTTCACTCTGTTCCCTCTTATAAAGATAGATGAATTTGGAACTCTAAATCCAACAGGGGTTGTAGTAGCTCTTTGAAACTTGAGAAAATAAAGGAGTTCTAGGTTTTTTCTCTATGGTTTGTTTCTTCTTCAAGTATCCCTAGGCACAGACTGTGGAAAGGCACTTTCATTGAGAGGGGTTGCCACGCTTCTAAGAAATAACGAGTTTCCCATATACCAGGAAATACTATTTAACACAATCTTGATGATACTTCTTGGTAATGATCAGCACACAAATCCCACTTGGCTCACCAAATTTTGTTCTTCTAGGTTGAAGCGTTCATCTAAAGTAGCAGTTTTTATATTTAGGTTTCACTTTGTTCTCTCCTATATAGATATTTGAATTTGGAACTCTAAATCCAACATGTTTTGTAGTAGCTCTTTAAAACTTGTCAAAATACAGGAGTTCTCAATTTAGTCTCTATGGTTTGTTTCCTCTTGAAGTAGCCCTAGGCACAGACTCTGGAAAAGCACTTTCATTGAGAGGGGTTGCCACGCTTCTAAGAAATAACGAGTTTCCGAAATACCAGCAATTATTTTTTAACCCAATCTTGATGATACGTGGTGGTAATGATCAGTGCAAAATCCCACTTGACTCACCAAATTAGCTCTTCTATGTTGAAGCGTTCGTCTACAGTAGCAGTTTTTATATTTAGGTTTCACTCTGTTCTCACCTATATAGATAGGTAAATTTGGAACTCTAAATCCAACATGGTTTATAGTAGCTCTTTAAAACTTGAGAAAATAAAGGAGTTCTCACTTTAATCTCTATGGTTTGTTTCCTCTTCAAGTAGCCCTAGGCACAGAGTGTGGAAAAGCACTTTCATTAAGAGGGGTTGCCAAGCTTCCAAGAAATTACGAGTTTCAGAAATACCAGCAAATATTTTTTCACCCAATCTTGATGATACGTGGTGTTAATTACAAGGACACAAATACCACTTGGCTCAACAAATTGTATACTTCTAGGTTGAAGCGTTTTTCTACAGCCGCAGTTTTTATATGTAGGTTTCACTCTGTTCCCTCTTATATAGATAGATGAATTTGGAACTCTAAATCCAACATGGTTTGTAGTTGCTCTTTGAAACTTGACGAAATAAAGGAGTTCTCATTTTTGTCTCTATGGTTTTTTCCTCTTCAAGTAGCCCTAGGCACAGACTGTGGAAAAGCACTTTAATTGAGAGGGGTGGCCACGCTTCTAAGAAATAACGAGTTTCCGAAATACCAGCAAATAATTTTTAACCCAGACTTGATGATACTTGGTGGTAATGACGAGTACACAAATCCCACTTGGCTCACCAAAAATTGTTCTTCTAGGAGAAGCGTTCGTTTACAGTAGCAGTTTTTATTTTTAGTTTTCACTCTGTTCTCTCCTTTATAGATAGATGAATTTGGAACTCTAAATCCAACATGGTTTTTAGTAGCTCTTTGAATCTTGACAAAATAAAGGAGTTCTAGGTTTTTTCTCTATAATTTGTTTCCTCTTCAAGTAGCCCTAGGCACAGACTATGGAAAAGCACTTTCATTGAGAGGGGTTGCCACGCTTCTAAGAAATAACGAGTTTCCCATATACCAGGAAATACTTTTTAACACAATCTTGATGACACTTGGTGGTAATGATCAGCACACAAATCCCACTTGGCTCACCAAATTTTGTTCTTCTAGGTTGAAGCGTTCGTCTACAGTAGCAGTTTTTATATTTAGGTTTCACATTGTTCTCTCCTATATAGATATTTGAATTTGGAACTCTAAAAACAACATGTTTTGTAGTAGCTCTTTAAAACTTGTCAAAATACAGGAGTTCTCAATTTAGTCTCTATGGTTTGTTTCCTCTTCAATTAGCCCTAGGGACAGATTGTGAAAAAGCACTTTCATTGAGAGGGGTTGCCACCCTTCTAAGAAATAACGAGTTTCCGAAATACCAGCAAATATTTTTTCACCCAATCTTGATGATAAGGGGTGGTAATGATCAGTACACAAATCCCACTTGGCTAACCAAATTTGATCTTCTACATTGAAGCGTTCGTCTACAGTAGCAGTTTTTATATTTAGGTTTCACTCTGTTCTCTCCGATATAGATAGATGAATTTGGAACTCTAAATCCAACATGGTTTGTAGTAGCTCTTTGAAACTTGACAAAATAAAGGAGTTCTCAGTTTAGTCTATATGGTTTGTTTCTCTTTCAAGTATCCCTAGGCACAGACTGTGGAGAAGCACTTTCATTGAGAGGGGTTTAAATCTTTCAAGAAATTACGAGTTTCCGAAATACCAGCAAATATTTTTTCACCCAATCTTGATGATACGTGGTGATAATAACAAGTACACAAATACCACTTGGCTCACCTAATTTGTTCTTCTAGGTTGAAGCTTTCGTTTACAGTAGCAGTTTTTATTTTTAGTTTTCACTCTGTTCTCTCCAATATAGATAGATGAATTTGGAACTCTAAATCCATATTGGTTTGTAGTAGCTTTTTGAAACTTGACAAAATAAAGAAGTTCTCTGTTTAGTCTCTACGGTTTTTCTCCTTCAAGTATCCCTAGGAACATACTGTGGAAAAGCACTTTCATTGAGAGGGGTTGAAAAGCATCTAAAAAATAATAAGTTTCTGAAATACCAGCAAATATTTTTTCACCCAATCTTGATGATACGTGGTGGTAATGATCAGTACACAAATCCCACTTGGCTCACCAAATTGTGTACTTCTAGGTTGAAGCGTTCGTCTACAGCAGGAGTTTTTAGATGTAGGTTTCACTCTGTTCCCTCTTATAAAGATAGATGAATTTGAAACTCTAAATCCAACAGGGTTTGTAGTAGCTCCTTGAAATTTGACAAAAAAAAGGAGTTCTCAGTTTTGTCTCTATGGTTTGTCCTCTTCAAGTAGCCCTATGCACAGACTGTTTAAAAGCACTTATATTGAGAGGGGTTGCCAAGCTTCTAAGAAATAACGAGTTTCCAAAAAACAGCAAATATTTTTTCACCCAGTCTTGATGATACGTGGTGGTAATGATCAGTACACAAATCCCACTAGACTCACCAAATTGTGTTCTTCTAGGTTGAGCGTTCGTCTACAGTAGCAGTTTTTATATGTAGGTTTCACTCTGTTCTCTCCTATATAGATAGATGAATTTGGAACTCTAAATCCAACATGGTTTGTAGTAGCTCTTTGAAAATTGACAAAATAAAGGAGTTCTCAGTTTTGTCTCTATGGTTTGTTTATTCTTCAAGTAGCCCTAGGCACAGTCTCTGGAAAAGCACTTTCATTAAGAGGGGTTGCAAAGCTTCCAAGAAATTACTGGTTTCCGAAATACCAGCAAATACTTTTTCACCCAAGCTTGATGATACGTGGTGTTAATTACAAGGACACAAATCCCACTTGGCTCACCATGTTGTGTACTTCTAGGTTGAAGCGTTCGTCTACAGCCACAGTTTTTATATGTAGGTTTCACTCTGTTCCCTCTTATATAGATTGATGAATTTGGAACTCTAAATCCAACATGGTTTGTAGTAGCTCTTTCAAACTTGACGAAATAAAGGAGTTCTCAGTTTTGTCTCTATGTTTGTTTTCTCTTCAAGTAGCCCTAGGCACAGACTGTGGAAATGCACTTTCATTGAGAGCGGTTGCCACGCTTCTAAGAAATAACGAATTTCCCATATACCAGCAGATACTTTTTCACCCAATCTTGATGATACTTGGTGGTAATGATCAGTACACAAATCCCACTTGGCTCACCAAATTTTGTTCTTCTAGGTTTAAGCGTTCGTCTACAGTAGCAGTTTTTATATTTAGGTTTCACTTTGTTCTCTCCTATATAGATATTTGAATTTGGAACTCTAAGTCCAACATGTTTTGCAGTAGCTCTTTGAAACTTGTCAAAATAAAGGAGTTCTCAATTTAGTCTCTATGGTTTGTTTCCTCTTCAAGTAGCCCTAGGCACAGACTGTGGAAAAGCACTTTCATTGAGAGAGGTTGCCACGCTTCTAAGATATAACTAGTTTCCGAAATACCAGCAAATATTTTTTCACCCAATCTTGATGATACTTGGTGGTAATGATCAGTACACAAATCCCACTTAGCTCACCAAATTTTGTTCTTCTAGGTTCAAGCGTTCGTCTACAGTAGCAGTTTTTATATTTAGGGTTCACTTTGTTCTCTCCTATATAGATATTTGAATTTGGAACTCTAAGTCCAACATGTTTTGCAGTAGGTCTTTGAAACTTGTCGAAATAAAGAAGTTCTCCATTTAGTCTCAATGGTTTGTTTCCTCTTCAAGTAGCCCTAGGCAAAGACTGTGGAAAAGCACTTTCATTGAGAGGGCTTGCCAAGCTTCCAAGAAATTACGAGTTTCCGAAATACCAGCAACTATTTTTTCACCCAATTTGATGATACTTGGTGGTAATGATCAGTACACAAATCCCGCTTGGCTCACCAAATTTGTTCTTTTAGGTTGAAGCGTTCGTCTACACTAAAAGTTTTTATATTTAGGTTTCACTCTGTTCTCTCCTATATAGATAGATGAATTTGGAACTCTAAATCCAACATGGTTTGTAGTAGCACTTTGAAACTTGACAAAATAAAGGAGTTCTAGGTTTTTTCTCTATGGTTTGTTTCCTCTTCAAGTAGCCCTAGGCACAGACTGTGGAAAAGCCCATTCATTGAGAGGGGTTGCCACGCTTCTAAGAAATAACGAGTTTCCCATATACCAGGAAATACTTTTTAACACAATCTTGATGATACTCGGTGGTAATGATCAGCACACAAATCCCACTTGGCTCACCAAATTTTGTTCTTCTAGATTGAAGCGTTTGTTTACAGTATAAGTTTTTATTTTTAGGTTTCACTCTGTTCTCTCCTATTTAGATAGATGAATTTGGAACTGTAAATCCAACATGGTTTGTAGGAGCTCTTTGAAACTTGACAAAATAAAAAAGTTCTCAGTTTAGTCTCTAGGGTTTTTCCTCTTCAAGTATCCCTAGGCACAGACTGTTTAAAAGCACTTTCATTGAGAGTGGTTGCCAAGCTTCTAAGAAATAACGAATTTCCGAAATACCAGCAAATATTTTTTCACCCAATCTTGATGATACGTGGTGGTAATGATCAGTACACAAATCCCACTTGGCTAACCAAATTGTGTACTTCTAGGTTGAAGCGTTCGTCTACAGAAGCAGTTTTTATATGTAGGTTTCACTCTGTTCCCTCTTATAAAGATAGATGAATTTGGAACTCTAAATCCAACAGGGGTTGTAGTAGCTCTTTGAAACTTGAGAAAATAAAGGAGTTCTAGGTTTTTTCTCTATGGTTTGTTTCTTCTTCAAGTATCCCTAGGCACAGACTGTGGAAAGGCACTTTCATTGAGAGGGGTTGCCACGCTTCTAAGAAATAACGAGTTTCCCATATACCAGGAAATACTATTTAACACAATCTTGATGATACTTCTTGGTAATGATCAGCACACAAATCCCACTTGGCTCACCAAATTTTGTTCTTCTAGGTTGAAGCGTTCGTCTAAAGTAGCAGTTTTTATATTTAGGTTTCACTTTGTTCTCTCCTATATAGATATTTGAATTTGGAACTCTAAATCCAACATGTTTTGTAGTAGCTCTTTAAAACTTGTCAAAATACAGGAGTTCTCAATTTAGTCTCTATGGTTTGTTTCCTCTTGAAGTAGCCCTAGGCACAGACTCTGGAAAAGCACTTTCATTGAGAGGGGTTGCCACGCTTCTAAGAAATAACGAGTTTCCGAAATACCAGCAATTATTTTTTAACCCAATCTTGATGATACGTGGTGGTAATGATCAGTGCAAAATCCCACTTGACTCACCAAATTAGCTCTTCTATGTTGAAGCGTTCGTCTACAGTAGCAGTTTTTATATTTAGGTTTCACTCTGTTCTCACCTATATAGATAGGTAAATTTGGAACTCTAAATCCAACATGGTTTATAGTAGCTCTTTAAAACTTGAGAAAATAAAAGAGTTCTCACTTTAATCTCTATGGTTTGTTTCCTCTTCAAGTAGCCCTAGGCACAGAGTGTGGAAAAGCACTTTCATTAAGAGGGGTTGCCAAGCTTCCAAGAAATTACGAGTTTCAGAAATACCAGCAAATATTTTTTCACCCAATCTTGATGATACGTGGTGTTAATTACAAGGACACAAATACCACTTGGCTCAACAAATTGTATACTTCTAGGTTGAAGCGTTGGTCTACAGCCGCAGTTTTTATATGTAGGTTTCACTCTGTTCCCTCTTATATAGATAGATGAATTTGGAACTCTAAATCCAACATGGTTTGTAGTTGCTCTTTGAAACTTGACGAAATAAAGGAGTTCTCATTTTTGTCTCTATGGTTTGTTTCCTCTTCAAGTAGCCCTAGGCACAGACTGTGGAAAAGCACTTTCATTGAGAGGGGTGGCCACGCTTCTAAGAAATAACGAGTTTCCGAAATACCAGCAAATAATTTTTAACCCAGTCTTGATGATACTTGGTGGTAATGACGAGTACACAAATCCCACTTGGCTCACCAAAATTTGTTCTTCTAGGTTGAAGCGTTCGTTTACAGTAGCAGTTTTTATTTTTAGTTTTCACTCTGTTCTCTCCTTTATAGATAGATGAATTTGGAACGCTAAATCCAACATGGTTTTTAGTAGCTCTTTGAAACTTGACAAAATAAAGGAGTTCTAGGTTTTTTCTCTATAATTTGTTTCCTCTTCAAGTAGCCCTAGGCACAGACTATGGAAAAGCACTTTCATTGAGAGGGGTTGCCACGCTTCGAAGAAATAACGAGTTTCCCATATACCAGGAAATACTTTTTAACACAATCTTGATGACACTTGGTGGTAATGATCAGCACACAAATCCCACTTGGCTCACCAAATTTTGTTCTTCTAGGTTGAAGCGTTCGTCTACAGTAGCAGTTTTTATATTTAGGTTTCACATTGTTCTCTCCTATATAGATATTTGAATTTGGAACTCTAAATCCAACATGTTTTGTAGTAGCTCTTTAAAACTTGTCAAAATACAGGAGTTCTCAATTTAGTCTCTATGGTTTGTTTCCTCTTCAAGTAGCCCTAGGGACAGATTGTGAAAAAGCACTTTCATTGAGAGGGGTTGCCACCCTTCTAAGAAATAACGAGTTTCCGAAATACCAGCAAATATTTTTTTACCCAATCTTGATGATAAGGGGTGGTAATGATCAGTACACAAATCCCACTTGGCTAACCAAATTTGATCTTCTACGTTGAAGCGTTCGTCTACAGTAGCAGTTTTTATATTTAGGTTTCACTCTGTTCTCTCCGATATAGATAGATGAATTTGGAACTCTAAATCCAACATGGTTTGTAGTAGCTCTTTGAAACTTGACAAAATAAAGGAGTTCTCAGTTTAGTCTATATGGTTTGTTTCTCTTTCAAGTATCCCTAGGCACAGACTGTGGAGAAGCACTTTCATTGAGAGGGGTTTAAATCTTTCAAGAAATTACGAGTTTCCGAAATACCAGCAAATATTTTTTCACCCAATCTTGATGATACGTGGTGATAATAACAAGTACACAAATACCACTTGGCTCACCTAATTTGTTCTTCTAGGTTGAAGCGTTCGTTTACAGTAGCAGTTTTTATTTTTAGTTTTCACTCTGTTCTCTCCAATATAGATAGATGAATTTGGAACTCTAAATCCATATTGGTTTGTAGTAGCTTTTTGAAACTTGACAAAATAAAGAAGTTCTCAGTTTAGTCTCTACGGTTTTTCTCCTTCAAGTATCCCTAGGAACATACTGTGGAAAAGCACTTTCATTGAGAGGGGTTGAAAAGCATCTAAGAAATAATAAGTTTCTGAAATACCAGCAAATATTTTTTCACCCAATCTTGATGATACGTGGTGGTAATGATCAGTACACAAATCCCACTTGGCTCACCAAATTGTGTACTTCTAGGTTGAAGCGTTCGTCTACAGCAGGAGTTTTTAGATGTAGGTTTCACTCTGTTCCCTCTTATAAAGATAGATGAATTTGAAACTCTAAATCCAACAGGGTTTGTAGTAGCTCCTTGAAATTTGACAAAAAAAAAGGAGTTCTCAGTTTTGTCTCTATGGTTTGTCCTCTTCAAGTAGCCCTATGCACAGACTGTTTAAAAGCACTTATAT
This sequence comes from Callospermophilus lateralis, assembly GCF_048772815.1. NCBI lineage: Eukaryota > Metazoa > Chordata > Mammalia > Rodentia > Sciuridae > Callospermophilus > Callospermophilus lateralis. Next base: position 87,724 of record NW_027513682.1, read on the forward strand.
TGAGAGGGGTTGCCAAGCTTCTAAGAAATAACGAGTTTCCAAAAAACAGCAAATATTTTTTCACCCAGTCTTGATGATACGTGGTGGTAATGACAAGTGCACAAATCCCACTTGGCTCACCAAATTTTGTTCTTCTAGGTTGAAGCGTTCGTCTACAGTAGCAGTTTTTATTTTTAGGTTTCACTCTGTTCTCTCCTATATAGATAGATTAGTTTGGAACTCTAAATCCAACATGGTTTGTAGTACCTCTTTGAAACTTGACAAAATAAAAGAGTTCTCAATTTAGTCTCTATGGTCCGTTTCCTCTTCAAGTAGCCGTAGGCACAGACTGTGGAAAAGCACTTTCATTGAGAGGGGTTGCCAAGCTTCTAAGAAATAACGAGTTTACGAAATACCAGAAAATACTTTTTCAACAAATCTTGATGATTCTTGGTGGTAATGATAAGTACACAAATCCCACTTGGCTCACCAAATTGTGTTCTTCTAGGTTGATACGTTCGTCTACAGTAGCTGTTTTTATATTTAGGTTTCACTCTCATCTCTCCTATATAGATAGATGAATTTGGAACTCTAAATCCAACATGGTTTGTAGTAGCTCTTTGAAACTTGACAAAATAAAGGACTTCTCAGTTTTTTCTCTATGGTTTGTTTCCTCTTCAAGTAGCCCTAGGCACAGACTGTGGAGAAGCACTTTCATTGAGAGGGGTTGCCAAGCTTCTAAGAAATACCGAATTTCCGAAACACCAGCAAATATTTTTTCGCCCAATCCTGATAATCCTTGTTCGTAATGATCAGTACACAAATCCCACTTGGCTCACCAAATTGTGTTCTCCTAGGTTGAAGCGTTCGTCTACAGTAGCAGTTTTTATATTTAGGTTTCACTCTCATCTCTCCTATATAGAGAGATGAATTTGGAACTCTAAATCCAACATGGTTTGTAGTAGCTCTTGGAAACTTGACAAATAAAGGAGTTCTCAGTTTTGTCTCTATGGTTTGTTTCCTCTCAAGTAGCCATAGGTACAGACTGTGGAAAAGCACTTTCATTGAGAGGGGTTGCCAAGCTTCTAAGAAATAATGAGTTACCGAAATACAGCAAATATTTTTTCACCCAATCTTGATGATTCTTCACTCTCATCTCTCCTATATAGATAGATGAATTTGGACCTCTAAAACCAACATGGTTTGTAGTAGCTCTTTGAAACTTGACAAAATAAAGGAGTTCTCAGTTTTGTCTCTATGGTTTGTTTCCTCTTCAAGTAGCCCTAGGCACAGACTGTGGAAAAGCACTTTAATTGAGAGGGGTTGCCAAGCTTCTAAAAAATAAGGAATTTCGGAAATACCAGCAAATATTTTTTCACCCAATCTTGATGATACTTGGTGGTAATGATCAGTACACAAGTCCCACTTGGCTCACCAAATTTTGTTCTTCTAGGTTGAAGCGTTCGTCTACAGCAGCAGTTTTTATATTTAGGTTTCACTCTCATCTCTCCTATATAGATAGATGAATTTGGAACGCTAAATCCAACATGGTTTGTAGTAGCTCTTTAAAACTTGACAAAATAAAGGAGTTCTCAGTTTTGTCTCTATGGTTTGTTTCCTCTTCAAGTAGCCCTAGGCACAGACTGTGGAAAAGCACTTTCATTAAGAGGGGTTGCCAAGCTTCTAAGAAATAACGAGTTACCGAAGTACCAGCAAATATTTTTTCACCCAATCTTGATGATTCTTGGTGGTAATGATCAGTACACAAATCCCCACTTGGCTCACCAAATTGTGTTTTTCTAGGTTGAACCGTTCGTCTACAGTAGCAGTTTTTATTTTTAGGTTTCACTCTGTTCTCTCCTATATAGATAGATTAGTTTGGAACTCTAAATCCAACATGTTTTGCAGTAGCTCTTTGAAACTTGTCAAAATAAAGGAGTTCTCAATTTAGTCTCTATGGTTTGTTTCCTCTTCAAGTAGCCCTAGGCACAGACTGTGGAAAAGCACTTTCATTGAGAGGGGTTTTCACGCTTCTAAGAAATAACGAGTTTCCAAAATACCAGCAAATATTTTTTTCACCCAATCTTGATGATACTTGGTGGTAATGATCAGTACACTAATCCCACTTTGCTCACCAAATTTTTTCTTTTAGGTTGAGGCGTTCGTCTACACTAGCAGTTTTTATATTTAGGTTTCACTCTGTTCTCTCATATATAGATAGATGAATTTGGAACTCTAAATCCAACATGGTTTGTAGTAGCTCTTTGAAACTTGACAAAATAATGGCGTTCTCCGTTTAATCTCTATGGTTTGTTTCCTCTTCAAGAAGTCCTAGGCACAGACTGTGGAAAAGAACTTTCATTAAGAGGGCTTTCCAAGCTTACAAGAAACTACGAGTTTCCGAAATGCCAGCAAATATTTTTTCACCCAATGTTGATGATACGTGGTGGTAATGACAAGTACACTAATCCCACTTGGCTCACCAATTTTTGTTCTTCTGGATTGAAGCGTTCGTTTACAGTATAAGTTTTTATTTTTAGGTTTCACTGTGCTCTCCTATATAGATAGATGAATTTGGAACTCTAAATCCAACATGGTTTGTAGTAGCTCTTTGAAAATTGACAAAATAAAGGAGTTCTCAGTTTAGTCTCTACGGTTTTTCCTCTTCAAGTATCCCTAGGCACAGACTGTGGTAAAGCACTTTCATTAAGAGGGGTTGCCAAGCTTCTAAGAAATAACGAGTTTCCGAAATACCAGCAAATATTTTTTCACCCAATCTTGATGATACGTGGTGGTAATGACAAGTACAGAAATCCCACTTGGCTCTCCAAATTTGTTCTTCTAGGTTGAAGCGTTCGTTTACAGTAGCAGTTTTTATTTTTAGGTTTCACTCTGTTCTCTGCTATATAGATAGATGAATTTGGAACTCTAAATCGAATATGGTTTGTAGTAGCTTTTTGAAACTTGTCAAAATAAAGGAGTTCTCAGTTTAGTCTCTACGGTTTTTCTCCTTCAAGTAGACCTAGGCACAGACTGTGGAAAAGCACTTTCATTGAGAAGGTTTGCCAACCTTCTAAGAAATAACGAGTTTCTGAAACACCAGCAAATAGTTTTTCACCAAATCTTGATGATACGTGGTGGTAATGATCAGTACACAAATCCCACTTGGATCACCAAATTGTGTACTTCTAGGTTGAAGCGTTCATCTACAGCAGCAGTTTTTATATGTAGGTTTCACTCTGTTCCCTCTTATAAAGGTAGATGAATTTGGAAGTCTAAATCCAACAGGGTTTGTAGTAGCTGTTTGAAACTTGACAAAATAAAGGAATTCTAGGTTTTTTCTCTATGGTTTGTTTCCTCTTCAACTAGCCCTAGACACACACTGTGGAAAAGCACTTTCATTGAGAGGGTTTGCCACGCTTCTAAGAAATAACGAATTTCCCATATACCAGCAAATACTTTTTCACCCAATCTTGATGATACTTGGTGGTAATGATCAGTACACAAATCCCACTTGGCTCACCAAATTTTGTTCTTCTAGGTTGAAGCGTTCGTCTACAGTGGCAGTTTTTATATTTAGGTTTCACTTTGTTCTCTCCTATATAGATATTTTAATTTGGAACTCTAAGTCCAACATGTTTTGCAGTAGGTCTTTGAAACTTGTCGAAATAAAGAAGTTCTCCATTTAGTCTCTATGGTTTGTTTCCTCTTCAAGTAGCCCTAGGCACAGACTGTGGAAAAGCACTTTCATTGAGAGGGCTTGCCAAGCTTCCAAGAAATTACGAGTTTCCGAAATACCAGCAAATATTTTTTCACCCAATCTTGATGATACTTGGTGGTAATGATCAGTACACAAATCCCGCTTGGCTCACCAAATTTGTTCTTTTAGGTTGAAGCGTTCGTCTACACTAACAGTTTTTATATTTAGGTTTCACTCTGTTCTCTCCTATATAGATAGATGAATTTGGAACTCTAAATCCAACATGGTTTGTAGTAGTTCTTTGAAACTTGACAAAATAAAGAAGTTCTCAGTGTTTCCTCTATGGTTTGTTTCCTCTTCAAGTAGCCCTAGGCACAGACTGTGGAAAAGAACTTTCATTGAGAGGGGTTGAAACGCTTCTAAGAAACTATGAGTTTCCGAAATACCAGCAAATACTTTTTATCCCAATCTTGATGATACTTTGTGGTAATGATCAGTACACAAATCCCACTTGGCTCACCAATTTTTGTTCTTCTAGGTTGAGGCGTTCGTCTACAGTAGCAGTTTTTATATTTAGGTTTCACTTTGTTCTCTCCTATATAGATAGATGAATTTGGAACTCTAAATCCAACATGGTTTGTAGTAACTCTTTGAAACTTGACAAAATAAAGGAGTTCTCAATTTAGTCTCTATGGTTTGTTTCCTCTTTAAGTAGCCCTAGGCGCCTACTGTGGAAAAGCACTTTCATTTAGAGGGGTTGCCAAGCTTCTAAGAAATAACGAGTTTCCGAAATACCAGCAAATATTTTTTCACCCAATCTTGATGATACGTGGTGGTAATGACAAGTACAGAAATCCCACTTTGCTCACCAAATTTGTTCTTCTAGGTTGAAGCGTTCGTTTACAGTAGCAGTTTTTAATTTTAGGTTTCACTCTGTTCTCTGCAATATAGATAGATGAATTTGGAACTCTAAATCGAATATGGTTTGTAGTAGCTTTTTGAAACTTGTCAAAATAAAGGAGTTCTCAGTTTAGTCTCTACGGTTTTTCTCCTTCAAGTAGACCTAAGCACAGACTGTGGAAACGCACTTTCATTGAGAGGGGTTGCCAACCTTCGAAGAAATAACGAGTTTCTGAAATACCAGCAAATAGTTTTTCACCAAATCTTGATGATACGTGGTGGTAATGATCAGTACACAAATCCCACTTGGATCACCAAATTGTGTACTTCTAGGTTGAAGCGTTCATCTACAGCAGCAGTTTTTATATGTAGGTTTCACTCTGTTCCCTCTTATAAAGATAGATGAATTTGGAAGTCTAAATCCAACAGGGTTTGTAGTAGCTGTTTGAAACTTGACAAAATAAAGGAATTCTAGGTTTTTTCTCTATGGTTTGTTTCCTCTTCAACTAGCCCTAGACACAGACTGTGGAAAAGCACTTTCATTGAGAGGGTTTGCCACGCTTCTAAGAAATAACGAATTTCCCATATACCAGCAAATACTTTTTCACCCAATCTTGATGATACTTGCTGGTAATGATCAGTACACAAATCCCATTTGGCTCACCAAATTTTGTTCTTCTAGGTTGAAGCGTTCGTCTACAGTGGCAGTTTTTATATTTAGGTTTCACTTTGTTCTCTCCTATATAGATATTTGAATTTGGAACTCTAAGTCCAACATGTTTTGCAGTAGCTCTTTGGAACTTGTCAAAATAAAGGAGTTCTCAATTTAGTCTCTATGGTTTGTTTCCTCTTCAAGTAGCCCTAGGCACAGACAGTGGAAAAGAACTTTCATTGAGAGGGGTTGCCACATTCTAAGAAATAACGAGTTTCCGAAATACCAGCAAATATTTTTTCACCCAATCTTGATGATACGTGGTGGTAATGACAAGAACACAAATCCCACTTGACTCACAAAATTTTGTTCTTCTAGGTTGAAGCATTCGTTCACAGTAGCAGTTTTTATTTTTAGGGTGCACTCTGTTCTCTCCTAAATAGAGAGATGAATTTGGAACTCTAAATCCAACATGGTTTGTAGTAGCTCTTTGAAACTTAACAAAATAAAGAGTTCTCAGTTTAGTATCTATGGTTTGTTTCCTCTTCAAGTAGCCCTAGGCACAGACTGTGGAAAAGCACTTTCATTGAGAGGGGTTTTCACGCTTCTAAGAAATAACGAGTTTCCAAAATACCAGCAAATATTTTTTTCACCCAATCTTGATGATACTTGGTGGTAATGATCAGTACACTAATCTCACTTTGCTCACCAAATTTGATCTTTTAGGTTGAAGCGTTCGTCTACACTAGCAGTTTTTATATTTAGGTTTCACTCTGTTCTCTCATATATAGATAGATGAATTTGGAACTCTAAATCCAACATGGTTTGTAGTAGCTCTTTGAAACTTGACAAAATAATGGCGTTCTCCGTTTAATCTCTATGGTTTGTTTCCTCTTCAAGAAGCCCTAGGCACAGACTGTATAAAAGAACTTCCATTAAGAGGGGTTTCCAAGCTTCCAAGAAACTACGAGTTTCCTAAATGCCAGCAAATATTTTTTCACCCAATATTGATGATACGTGGTGGTAATGACAAGTACACTAATCCCACTTGGCTCACCAAATTTTGTTCTTCTGGATTGAAGCGTTCGTTTACAGTATAAGTTTTTATTTTTAGGTTTCACTCTGTTCTCTCCTATATAGATAGATGAATTTGGAACTCTAAATCCAACATGGTTTGTAGTAGCTCTTTGAAAATTGACAAAATAAAGGAGTTCTCAGTTTAGTCTCTACGGTTTTTCCTCTTCAAGTATCCTTAGGCACAGACTGTGGTAAAGCACTTTCATTAAGAGGGGTTGCCAAGCTTCTAAGAAATAACGAGTTTCTGAAATACCAGCAAATATTTTTTCACCTAATCTTGATGATACATGGTGGTAATGACAAGTACAGAAATCCCACTTGTCTCACCAAATTTGTTCTTCTAGGTTGAAGCGTTCGTTTACAGTAGCAGTTTTTATTTTTAGGTTTCACTCTGTTCTCTGCTATATAGATAGATGAATTTGGAACTCTAAATCGAATATGGTTTGTAGTAGCTTTTTGAAACTTGTCAAAATAAAGGAGTTCTCAGTTTAGTCTCTACGGTTTTTCTCCTTCAAGTAGACCTAGGCACAGACTGTGGAAAAGCACTTTCATTGAGAAGGGTTGCCAACCTTCTAAGAAATAACGAGTTTCTGAAATACCAGCAAATAGTTTTTCACCAAATCTTGATGATACGTGGTGGTAATGATCAGTACACAAATCCCACTTGGATCACCAAATTGTGTACTTCTAGGTTGAAGCGTTCATCTACAGCAGCAGTTTTTATATGTAGGTTTCACTCTGTTCCCTCTTATAAAGGTAGATGAATTTGGAAGTCTAAATCCAACAGGGTTTGTAGTAGCTGTTTGAAACTTGACAAAATAAAGGAATTCTAGGTTTTTTCTCTATGGTTTGTTTCCTCTTCAACTAGCCCTAGACACACACTGTGGAAAAGCACTTTCATTGAGAGGGTTTGCCACGCTTCTAAGAAATAACGAATTTCCCATATACCAGCAAATACTTTTTCACCCAATCTTGATGATACTTGGTGGTAATGATCAGTACCCAAATCCCACTTGGCTCACCAAATTTTGTTCTTCTAGGTTGAAGCGTTCGTCTACAGTGGCAGTTTTTATATTTAGGTTTCACTTTGTTCTCTCCTATATAGATATTTTAATTTGGAACTCTAAGTCCAACATGTTTTGCAGTAGGTCTTTGAAACTTGTCGAAATAAAGAAGTTCTCCATTTAGTCTCTATGGTTTGTTTCCTCTTCAAGTAGCCCTAGGCACAGACTGTGGAAAAGCACTTTCATTGAGAGGGCTTGCCAAGCTTCCAAGAAATTACGAGTTTCCGAAATACCAGCAAATATTTTTTCACCCAATCTTGATGATACTTGGTGGTAATGATCAGTACACAAATCCCGCTTGGCTCACCAAATTTGTTCTTTTAGGTTGAAGCGTTCGTCTACACTAACAGTTTTTATATTTAGGTTTCACTCTGTTCTCTCCTATATATATAGATGAATTTGGAACTCTAAATCCAACATGGGTTGTAGTAGTTCTTTGAAACTTGACAAGATAAAGGAGTTCTCAGTGTTTCCTCTATGGTTTGTTTCCTCTTCAAGTAGCCATAGGCACACACTGTGGAAAAGCACTTTCATTGAGAGGGGTTGCCACGCTTCTAAGAAATAACGAGTTTCCGAAATACCAGCAAATACTTTTTATCCCAATCTTGATGATACTTTGTGGTAATGATCAGTACACAAATCCCACTTGGCTCACCAAATTTTGTTCTTCTAGGTTGAGGCGTTCGTCTACAGTAGCAGTTTTTATATTTAGGTTTCACTTTGTTCTCTCCTATATAGATAGATGAATTTGGAACTCTAAATCCAACATGGTTTGTAGTAACTCTTTGAAACTTGACAAAATAAAGGAGTTCTCAATTTAGTCTCTATGGTTTGTTTCCTCTTTAAGTAGCCCTAGGCGCCTACTGTGGAAAAGCACTTTCATTTAGAGGGGTTGCCAAGCTTCTAAGAAATAACGAGTTTCCGAAATACCAGCAAATATTTTTTCACCCAATCTTGATGATACGTGGTGGTAATGACAAGTACAGAAATCCCACTTGGCTCACCAAATTTGTTCTTCTAGGTTGATGCGTTCATTTACAGTAGCAGTTTTTATTTTTAGGTTTCACTCTGTTCTCTGCTATATAGATAGATGAATTTGGAACTCTAAATCGAATATGGTTTGTAGTAGCTTTTTGAAACTTGTCAAAATAAAGGAGTTCTCAGTTTAGTCTCTACGGTTTTTCTCCTTCAAGTAGACCTAAGCACAGACTGTGGAAACGCACTTTCATTGAGAGGGGTTGCCAACCTTCGAAGAAATAACGAGTTTCTGAAATACCAGCAAATAGTTTTTCACCAAATCTTGATGATACGTGGTGGTAATGATCAGTACACAAATCCCACTTGGATCACCAAATTGTGTACTTCTAGGTTGAAGCGTTCATCTACAGCAGCAGTTTTTATATATAGGTTTCACTCTGTTCCCTCTTATAAAGATAGATGAATTTGGAAGTCTAAATCCAACAGGGTTTGTAGTAGCTGTTTGAAACTTGACAAAATAAAGGAATTCTAGGTTTTTTCTCTATGGTTTGTTTCCTCTTCAACTAGCCCTAGACACAGACTGTGGAAAAGCACTTTCATTGAGAGGGTTTGCCACGCTTCTAAGAAATAACGAATTTCCCATATACCAGCAAATACTTTTTCACCCAATCTTGATGATACTTGGTGGTAATGATCAGTACACAAGTCCCATTTGGCTCACCAAATTTTGTTCTTCTAGGTTGAAGCGTTCGTCTACAGTGGCAGTTTTTATATTTAGGTTTCACTTTGTTCTCTCCTATATAGATATTTGAATTTGGAACTCTAAGTCCAACATGTTTTGTAGTAGCTCTTTGGAACTTGTCAAAATAAAGTAGTTCTCAATTTAGTCTCTATGGTTTGTTTCCTCTTCAAGTAGCCCTAGGCACAGACAGTGGAAAAGAACTTTCATTGAGAGGGGTTGCCACATTCTAAGAAATAACGAGTTTCCGAAATACCAGCAAATATTTTTTCACCCAATCTTGATGATACGTGGTGGTAATGACAAGTACACAAATCCCACTTGGCTCACAAAATTTTGTTCTTCTAGGTTGAAGCATTCGTTTACAGTAGCAGTTTTTATTTTTAGGGTGCACTCTGTTCTCTCCTAAATAGAGAGATGAATTTGGAACTCTAAATCCAACATGGTTTGTAGTAGCTCTTTGAAACTTGACAAAATAAAGGAGTTCTCAGTTTTGTCTCTATGGTTTGTTTTCTCTTCAAGTAGCCCTAGGCACAGACTGTACAAAAGCACTTTCATTGAGATGGGTTTCCAAGCTTCCAAGAAATTACGAGTTTCCGAAATGCCAGCAAATATTTTTTCACCCAATGTTGATGATACGTGGTGGTAATGACAAGTACACTCTTCCCACTTGGCTCACCAAATTTTGTTCTTCTGGATTGAAGCGTTCGTTTACAGTATAAGTGTTTATTTTTAGGTTTCACTCTGTTCTCTCCTATATAGATAGATGAATTTGGAACTCTAAATCCAACATGGTTTGTAGTAGCTCTTTGAAACTTGACAAAATAAAGGAGTTCTCAATTTAGTCTCTATGGTTTGTTTCCTCTTTAAGTAGCCCTAGGCGCCAACTGTGGAAAAGCACTTTCATTTAGAGGTGTTGCCAAGCTTCTAAGAAATAACGAGTTTCCGAAATACCAGCAAATATTTTTTCACCCAATCTTGATGATACGTGGTGGTAATGACAAGTACACAAATCCCACTTGGCTAACCAAATTGTGTACTTCTAGGTTGAATCCTTCGGCTACAGCATCATTTTTTATATGTAGGTTTCACTCTGTTCCCTCTTATAAAGATAGATGAATTTGGAAGTCTAAATCCAACAGGGTTTGTAGTAAATGTTTGAAACTTGACAAATAAAGGAATTCTAGGTATTTTCTCTATGGTTTGTTTCGTCTTCAAGTAGCCCTAGGCACAGACGGTGGAAAAGCACTTTCATTGAGAGGGGTTGCCACGCTTCTAAGAAATAACGAATCTCCCATATACCAGCAAATACTTTTTCACCCAATCTTGATGATACTTGGTGGTAATGATCAGTACACAAATCCCACTTGGCTGACCAAATTTTGTTCTTCTAGGTTGAAGCGTTCGTCTACAGTGGCAGTTTTTATATTTAGGTTTCACTTTGTTCTCTCCTATATAGATATTTGAATTTGGAACTCTAAGTCCAACATGTTTTGCAGTAGCTCTTTAAAACTTGTCAAAATAAAGGAGTTCTCAATTTAGTCTCTTTGGTTTGTTTCCTCTTCAAGTAGCCCTAGGCACAGACTGTAGAAAAGAACTTTCATTGAGAGGGGTTGCCACGTTCTAAGAAATAACGAGTTTCCGAAATACCAACAAATATTTTTTCACCCAATCTTGATGATACGTGGTGGTAATGACAAGTACACAAATCCCACTTGGCTCACAAAATTTTGTTCTCCTAGGTTGAAGCATTCGTTTACAGTAGCAGTTTTTATTTTTAGGGTTCACTCTGTTCTCTCCTAAATAGAGAGATGAATTTGGAATTCTAAATCCAACATGGTTTGTAGTAGCTCTTTGAAACTTGACAAAATAAAGGAGTTCTCAGTTTAGTCTCTATGGTTTGTTTTCTCTTCAAGTAGCCCTAGGCGCAGACTGTACAAAAGCACTTTCATTGAGATGGGTTTCCAAGCTTCCAAGAAATTACGAGTTTCCGAAATGCCAGCATATATTTTTTCACCCAATGTTGATGATACGTGGTGGTAATGACAAGTACACTCTTCCCACTTGGCTCACCAAATTTTGTTCTTCTGTATTGAAGCGTTCATTTACAGTATAAGTGTTTATTTTTAGGTTTCACTCTGTTCTCTCCTATATAGATAGATGAATTTGGAACTCTAAATCCAACATGGTTTGTAGTAGCTCTTTGAAAATTGACAAAATAAAGGAGTTCTCAGTTTAGTCTCTAGGGTTTTTCCTCTTCAAGTATCCCTAGGCACAGACTGTGGTAAAGCACTTTCATTAAGAGGGGTTGCCAACCTTCTAAGAAATAACTAGTTTCCGAAATACCAGCAAATATTTTTCACCCAGTCTTGATGATGCGTGGTGGTAATGATCAGTACACAAATCCAACTTGACTCACCAAATTTGCTCTTCTATGTTGAAGCGTTCGTCTACAGTAGCAGTTTTTATATTTAGGTTTCACACTGTTCTCTCCTATATGGATAGATAAATTTGGAACTCTAAATCCAACATGGTTTGTAGTAGCTCTTTGAAACTTGACATAATAAAGGAGTTCTCAGTTTAATCTCTATGGTTTGTTTCCTCTTCAAGTAGCCCTAGGCACAGACTGTGGAAAAGCACTTTCATTAAGAGGGGTTGCAAAGCTTCCAAGAAATTACTAGTTTCCGAAATACCAGCAAATATTTTTTCACAAAATCTTGATGATACGTGGTGTTAATTACAAGGACACAAATCCCACTTGGCTCACCAAGTTGTGTAATTCCAGGTTGAAGCTTTCGTCTACAGCCACAGTTTTTATATGTAGGTTTCACTCTGTTCCCTCTTATATAGATAGATGAATTTGGAACTCTAAATCCAACATGGTTTGTAGTAGCTCTTTCAAACTTGACGAAATAAAGGAGTTCTCAGTTTTGTCTCTATGTTTGTTTTCTCTTCAAGTATCCCTAGGCACAGACTGTGGAAAAGCACTTTCATTGAGAGCGGTTGCCACGCTTCTAAGAAATAACGAATTTCCCATATACCAGCAGATACTTTTTCACCGAATCTTGATGATACTTGGTGTTAATGATCAGTACACAAATCCCACTTGGCTCACCAAATTTTGTTCTTCTAGGTTTAAGCGTTCGTCTACAGTAGCAGTTTTTATATTTAGGTTTCACTTTGTTCTCTCCTATATAGATATTTGAATTTGGAACTCTAAGTCCAACATGTTTTGCAGTAGCTCTTTGAAACTTGTCAAAATAAAGGAGTTCTCAATTTAGTCTCTATGGTTTGTTTCCTCTTCAAGTAGCCCTAGGCACAGACTGTGGAAAAGCACTTTCATTGAGAGGGTTTTTCACGCTTCTAAGAAATAACGAGTTTCCAAAATACCAGCAAATATTTTTTTCACCCAATCTTGATGATACTTGGCGGTAATGATCAGTACACTAATCCTACTTTGCTCACCAAATTTGTTCTTTTAGGTTGAAGCGTTCGTCTACACTAGCAGTTTTTATATTTAGGTTTCACTCTGTTCTCTCATATATAGATAGATGAATTTGGAACTCTAAATCCAACATGGTTTGTAGTAGCTCTTTGAAACTTGACAAAATAATGGCGTTCTCCATTTAATCTCTATGGTTTGTTTCCTCTTCAAGAAGCCCTAGGCACAGACTGAGGAAAAGAACTTTCATTAAGAGGGGTTTCCAAGCTTCCAAGAAACTATGAGTTTCCGAAATGCCAGCAAATTTTTTTTCACCCAATGTTGATGATACATGGTGGTAATGACAAGTACACTAATCCCACATGGCTCACCAAATTTTGTTCTTCTGGATTGAAGCGTTCGTTTACAGTATAAGTTTTTATTTTTAGGTTTCACTCTGTTCTCTCCTATATAGATAGATGAATTTGAAACTCTAAATCCAACATGGTTTGTAGTAGCTCTTTGAAAATTGACAAAATAAAGGAGTTCTCAGTTTAGTCTCTATGGTTTTTCCTCTTCAAGTATCCCTAGGCACAGACTGTGGTAAAGCACTTTCATTAAGAGGGGTTGCCAAGCTTCTAAGAAATAACGAGTTTCCGAAATACCAGCAAATATTTTTTCACCCAATCTTGATGATACGTGGTGGTAATGACAAGTACAGAAATCCCACTTGGCTCACCAAATTTGTTCTTCTAGGTTGAAGTGTTCGTTTACAGTAGCAGTTTTTATTTTTAGGTTTCACTCTGTTCACTGCTATATAGATAGATGAATTTGGAACTCTAAATCGAATATGGTTTGTAGTAGCTTTTTGAAACTTGTCAAAATAACGGAGTTCTCAGTTTAGTCTCTACGGTTTTTCTCCTTCAAGTAGACCTAGGCACAGACTGTGGAAAAGCACTTTCATTGAGAAGGGTTGCCAACTTTCTAAGAAATAACGAGTTTCTGAAATACCAGCAAATAGTTTTTCACCAAATCTTGATGATACGTGGTGGTAATGATCAGTACACAAATCCCACTTGGATCACCAAATTGTGTACTTCTAGGTTGAAGCGTTCATCTATAGCAGCAGTTTTTATATGTAGGTTTCACTCTGTTCCCTCTTATAAAGGTAGATGAATTTGGAAGTCTAAATCCAACAGGGTTTGTAGTAGCTGTTTGAAACTTGACAAAATAAAGGAATTCTAGGTTTTTTCTCTATGGTTTGTTTCCTCTTCAACTAGCCCTAGACACAGACTGTCGAAAAGCACTTTCATTGAGAGGGTTTGCCACGCTTCTAAGAAATAACGAATTTCCCATATACCAGCAAATACTTTTTCACCCAATCTTGATGATACTTGGTGGTAATGACCAGTACACAAGTCCCACTTGGCTCACCAAATTTTGTTCTTCTAGGTTGAAGCGTTCGTCTACAGTAGCAGTTTTTATATTTAGGTTTCACTTTGTTCTCTCCTATATAGATATTTGAATTTGGAACTCTAAGTCCAACATGTTTTGCAGTAGGTCTTTGAAACTTGTCAAAATAAAGGAGTTCTCAATTTAGTCTCTATGGTTTGTTTCCTCTTCAAGTAGCCCTAGGCAAAGACTGTGGAAAGGCACTTTCATTGAAAGAGGTTGCCACGCTTCTAAGAAATAACGTGTTTCTGAAATACCAGCAAATATTTTTTCACCCAATCTTGATGATACTTGGTGGTAATGATCAGTACACAAATCCCACTTGGCTCACCAAATTTGTTCTTTTAGGTTGAAGCGTTCGTCTACACTAGCAGTTTTTATATTTAGGTTTCACTCTGTTCTCTCCTATGTAGATAGATGAATTTGGAACTCTAAATCCAACATGGTTTGTAGTAGCTCTTTGAAACTTGACAAAATAAAGGCGTTCTCCGTTTAATCTCTATGGTTTGTTTCCTCTTCAAGTAGCCCTAGGCACAGACTGTGGAAAAGCACTTTCATTAAGAGGGGTTGCCAAGCTTCCAAGAAATTACGAGTTTCCGAAATACCAGCAAATATTTTTTCACCCAATCTTGATGATACGTCGTGGTGATGACAAGTACACAAATCCCACTTGGCTCACAAAATTTTGTTCTTCTAGTTTGAAGCATTCGTTTACAGTAGCAGTTTTTATTTTTATGTTTCACTGTTCTCTCTTAAATAGAGAGATGAATTTGGAACTCTAAATCCAACATGGTTTGTAGTAGCTCTTTGAAACTTGACAAAATAAAGGAGTTCTCATTTTAGTCTCTACGGTTTGTTTTCTCTTCAAGTAGCCCTAGGCACAGACTGTTGCCGCAGTCTGGCTGGGCACAATTCAGGAGCCACTTGTCATAAGAAACTAACTTTATTTTTAGAACCACACAAGATGAACAAAACAGCTCCTCAGGAAAAAACCCTCAGAGCCCATCTGCCACCACCGTCTTCCCACAAGCCACACACCCCAACAACCTCTTCCTCCCACAATCCTCCTGCTCTTGAGGCCGATTGGCTGGGTCGCATGGGCGGAGCCAAAAAAGTCCCCCAATGAGCAGCTCCGTGGTCTGAAACGGCAGGGAAACAGGCCAATGAGCATCACTGCAGAGGAGCCAATCAGCTAGATGTTGCTAGATGTTGCTGGGGCTGCTGTGAGCCAATCATCAGCTGGCAGTCTGAACGGGCAGGGAAACAGCTCAATGAGCATCTCCACAGAGGAGCCAATCAGCTAGGTTTTGCTGGGGCCGCTGTGAGCCAATCATCAGCTGGCAGTCTGCAAGTTTGCTGGAGCCCCTTCGGCTGTGGCTCTCAACATCTCCCCCTCTCTGTTTAAAAAATAAGCATGTGGCTTAGGGACCGTGTCTGCCTTAGGTTGTCCAATAGTACATATGGTCCTTACCCGTTATTGGATGAGCTGACCTCAAGGCGTCAGCCTCCTGTCTTAGGTTGGTACCATAGTAATTGGATCTTACCCGTCATTGACTACCAGTCCAGTATACAGCCACACCTGTGTAGAGGTCTTCGTACCAGCGGGGGGGTGAGGTTCTTTGCCTCACCTCTGTTGGCCCCCAAATTTTAGCTGAACGATCATGATAAACAGAAGGGAGGAAGATACAACAAGCCAGCTGACGGCTCCTTTTGGAAAAATTGTACCACCGATGACACCATCAGCATAAATACCCCAACACTACCAGAAGTTGCTGCACCAACAGATAGTTCACAATGCATACAAGTGAGTTCACAATGCATATAAGTGATACATAGTCCAGGCAAGTTCTGCAAGCAGTTCAGTGATGGCTATTGCAGAAGCTGTAGATTGGTTTTATCTTTGTCTTCATGCACTGGGATGAAGATAGGAATTCTGACAATAATGGCTAAAGAAAAATTATATAACATTATATAACATTCCAGAAGGCACTAAAAGAAAACCATTTTCTTAACAATTTACATTGTCTTCACTGAAGATAGGAATTCTGGTAATAATGGCTAAAGAAAAAATTATGTAACATTCCAGAAGGCACTAAAAGAAAACAATTTTCTTAACAATTTACATTGTCTTCACCGGCACTGGGATGAAGATAGGAATTTTGGAAATAATGGCTAAAGAAAAAAATTATGTAACGTTCCAGAAGGCATTAAAAGAAAACAATTTTCTTAACAATTTACATTATCTTTAAGAGAATTATTAAATATAATGAAAAGGAAAGGTGAAAGTAAACAAACAGATCTGTTAACCTCCTATTTT
>NW_027513682.1:104202-153163 GCF_048772815.1 Callospermophilus lateralis
TGGGTAAAAAAGTATTTGCTGGTCTTTCGGAAACTCATAATTTCTTGGAAGCTTGGCAAATCCTTTCAATGAAAAAGCTTTTCCACAGTCGCTGCTTAGTGCTACTTGAAGAGGAAACAAATCATAGAGACAAAACTGAGAACTACTTTATTTTCTCAAGTTTCAAAGAGCTAGTACAAACCATGTTAGATTTAGAGATCCAAATTCAGCTATCTATGTAGGAGAGAACAGAGGGAAACCTAAAAATATAAACTGCTACTGTAAACGAACGCTTCAAACTAGAAGAACAAAACTTGGTGAGTCAAGTGGGATTGGTGTACTGAACATTACCACCATGTATCATCAAGTTGGAGTGAAGAAATATTTGCTGGTATTTCGGAAACTCTTTATTTCTTAGAAGCTTGGCAACCCATCTCAATGAAAGTGCTTTTCCACAGTCTGTGCCTAGGGCTAATGGAAGAGGAAACAAACCATAGAGACAAAACTGAGAACGCCTTTATTTTGTCAAGTTTCAAAGAGCTACTACAAACCATGTTGGATGTAGAGTTCCAAATTAAGCTATCTATATAGGAGAGAATGGAGGGAAACCTAAAAATATAGACTGCTACTGTAAACGAACGCTTCAAAATAGAGGAACCATTTTTGGTGAGTCAAGTGGGATTTCTGTACCGATCTTTACCACCAAGTATCATCAAGATTGGGTGAAAAAATATTTGCTGGTATTTCAGAAACTCGTTATTTCTTCGAAGCTTGGCAACCCCTTTCATTGAAAGTGCTTTGCCACAGTCTCTGCTTAGGGTTACTTGAAGAGTAAACAAACCATAGAGTCAAAACTGAGAACTCCTTTATTTTGTCAAGTTTCAAAGAGCTAATACAAACCATGTTGGATTTAGGATTCCAAATTCATCTATCTATATACAAGAAAACAGAGTGAAACCTAAATATAAAAACTGCTACTGTAGACAAACACTTCAACCTAGAAGAACAAAATTTGATGAGCCAAGTGGGATTGGTGTACTGATCATTACCACCAAGTATCATCAACAATGGGTGAAAAAATTTTTGCTGGTATTTCGGAAACTCGTTATTTCTTTGAAGCTTGGCAACAAGTCACAATGAAAGTGCTTTTCCACAGTCTGTGCCTACGGCTACTTGAAGAGGAAACAAATTAGAGAGACAAAACTGAGATTTCCTTTATTTTGTCAAGTATCAAAGAGCTACTACAAACCATGTTGGATTTTGAGTTCCAAATTCATCTATCTACATAGGAGAGAACAGAGGGGAAACCGAAAAATATAAACTGCTACTGTAAACGAATGCTTCAACCTAGAAGTGTCAAAATTTGTGAGTCAAGGGGGATTTGTGTAGGGATCATTACCACAAGTATCATCAAGATTGGGTGAAAAAATATTTGCTGGTATTTCGGAAACTCGTTATTTCTTTGAAGCTTGGCAACAAGTCACAATGAAAGTGCTTTTCCACAGTCTGTGCCTAGGGCTCCTTGAAGAGGAAACAAATCAAAGAGACAATACTGAGAGCTATTTTATTTTGTCAAATTTCAAAGAGCTACTACAAACCATGTTGGATTTAGAGTTCCAAATTCATCTATTTATATAGAAGGAACAGAGGGAAATATAATATAAAAACTGCTACTGTAGACGGACGCTTCAAGCTAGAAGAACTAAATCTGGTGAACCAAGTGGGATTTCTGTACCGAACATTACCACCAAGTATCATCAAGATTGGGTGAAAAAATATTTGCTGGTATTTCGCAAAATCGTTATTTCTTAGAAGCTTGGAAACCCCTCTCAATGAAAGTGCTTTTCCACAGTCTGTGACTAGGGCTACTTGAAGAGGAAACAAACCATAGAGACAAAACTGAGAACTCCTTTATTTTGTCAAGTTTCAAAAAGCTACTACAAACCATGTTGGATTTAGAGGTCCAAATTCATCTATCTATATAGGAGAGAACAGAGGAAAACCTAAAAATAAAAACTGCTACAGTAAATGAACGCTTCAACCTAGAAGAATAAAATTTGGTGAGCCAAGTGGGATTTGTGTACCGATCATTACCACCACGTATCAACAAGATTGGGTGAAAAATATTTGCTGGTATTTCGGAAACTCGTCATTTCTTGGAAGCTTGGCAACCCCTTTCAATGAAAGTGCTTTTCCACAGTCTCTGCTTAGGGCTACTTGAAGAGGAAACAAATCATAGAGACAAAACTGAAAACTAGTTTTTTTTTTTTTTGTCAAGCTTCAAAGAGCTACTACAAACCATGTTGGATTTAGAGTTCCAAATTCATCTATCTATATAGGAGTGAACAGAGGGAAAACTAAAAATAAAAACTGCTACTGTAAACGAACGCTTCAACCTAGAAGAACAAAATTTGGTGAGCCAAGTGGGAATTGTGTACTTGTCATTACCACCACGTATCATCCAGATTGGGTGAAAAAATATTTGCTGGTATTTCGGAAACTCATAATTTCTTGGTAACTTGGCAACCCCTATCAATGAAAGTGATTTTCCACAGTCTTTGCTTAGGGCTACTTGAAGAAAAAACAAACCATAGAGACAATAATGAGAACGCCTTTATTTTGTCAAGTTTCAAAGAGCTACTACAAACCATGTTGGATTTAGAGTTCCAAATTCATCTTTCGATATAGGAGAGAACAAAGTGAATCCTAAAAATACAAACTGCTACTGTAAACGAATGCTTCAACCGAGAAGAACAAAATTTGGTGAGCCAAGTGGGAATTGTGTACTTGTCATTACCACCACGTATCATCAAGATTGGGTAAAAAAGTATTTGCTGGTCTTTCGGAAACTCATAATTTCTTGGAAGCTTGGCAACTCCTTTCAATGAAAAAGCTTTTCCACAGTCGCTGCTTAGGGCTACTTGAAGAGGAAACAAGTCATAGAGACAAAACTGAGAACTACTTTATTTTCTCAATTTCAAAGAGCTAGTACCAACCATGTTAGATTTAGAGATCCAAATTCAGCTATCTATGTAGGAGAGAACAGAGGGAAACCTAAAAATATAAACTGCTACTGTAAACGAACGCTTCAAACTAGAAGAACAAAACTTGGTGAGTCAAGTGGGATTGGTGTACTGAACATTACCACCATGTATCATCAAGTTGGAGTGAAGAAATATTTGCTGGTATTTCGGAAACTCTTTATTTCTTAGAAGCTTGGCAACCCCTCTCAATGAAAGTGCTTTTCCACAGTCTGTGCCTAGGGCTACGGGAAGAGGAAACAAACCATAGAGACAAAACTGAGAACGCCTTTATTTTGTCAAGTTTCAAAGAGCTACTACAAACCATGTTGGATGTAGAGTTCCAAATTAAGCTATCTATATAGGAGAGAATGGAGGGAAACCTAAAAATATAGACTGCTACTGT
Source organism: Callospermophilus lateralis (assembly GCF_048772815.1). Classification (NCBI taxonomy): domain Eukaryota; kingdom Metazoa; phylum Chordata; class Mammalia; order Rodentia; family Sciuridae; genus Callospermophilus; species Callospermophilus lateralis. Next base: position 107,608 of record NW_027513682.1, read on the forward strand.
AAACGAACGCTTCAAAATAGAGGAACCATTTTTGGTGAGTCAAGTGGGATTTCTGTACCGATCTTTACCACCAAGTATCATCAAGATTGGGTGAAAAAATATTTGCTGGTATTTCAGAAACTCGTTATTTCTTCGAAGCTTGACAACCCCTTTCAATGAAAGTCCTTTTCCACAGTCTCTGCTTAGGGTTACTTGAAGAGTAAACAAATCATAGAGTCAAAACTGAGAACTCCTTTATTTTGTCAAGTTTCAAAGAGCTACTACAAACCATGTTGGATTTAGGATTCCAAATTCATCTATCTATATACAAGAAAACAGAGTGAAACCTAAATATAAAAACTGCTACTGTAGACCAACGCTTCAACCTAGAAGAACAAAATTTGATGAGCCAAGTGGGATTGGTGTACTGATCATTACCACCAAGTATCATCAACATTGGGTGAAAAAATTTTTGCTGGTATTTCGGAAACTCGTTATTTCTTTGAAGCGTGGCAACAAGTCACAATGAAAGTGCTTTTCCACAGTCTGTGCCTACGGCTACTTGAAGAGGAAACAAATTAGAGAGACAAAACTGAGATTTCCTTTATTTTGTCAAGTATCAAAGAGCTACTACAAACCATGTTGGATTTTGAGTTCCAAATTCATCTATCTACATAGGAGAGAACAGAGGGGAAACCGAAAAATATAAACTGCTGGTGTAAACGAATGCTTCAACCTAGAAGTGTCAAAATTTGGTGAGTCAAGCGGGATTTGTGTAGCGATCATTACCACAAGTATCATCAAGATTGGGTGAAAAAATATTTGCTGGTATTTCGGAAACTCGTTGTTTCTTTGAAGCTTGGCAACAAGTCACAATGAAAGTGCTTTTCCACAGTCTGTGCCTAGGGCTCCTTGAAGAGGAAAGAAACCAAGAGACAATACTGAGAGCTATTTTATTTTGTCAAATTTCAAAGAGCTACTACAAACCATGTTGGATTTAGAGTTCCAAATTCATCTATTTATATAGAAGAGAATAGAGGGAAATATAATATAAAAACTGCTACTGTAGACGGACGCTTCAAGCTAGAAGAACAAAATTTGGTGAACCAAGTGGGATTTCTGTACCGAACATTACCACCAAGTATCATCAAGATTGGGTGAAAAAATATTTGCTGGTATTTCGGAAAATCGTTATTTCTTAGAAGCTTGGCAACCCCTCTCAATGAAAGTGCTTTTCCACAGTCTGTGACTAGGGCTACTTGAAGAGGAAACAAACCATAGAGACAAAACTGAGAACTCCTTTATTTATTCAAGTTTCAAAGAGCTACTACAAACCATGTTGGATTTAGAGTTCCAAATTCATCTATCAATATAAGAGAGAACAGAGTGAAATCTAAAAATAAAAATTGCTATTGTAAACGAACGCTTCAACCTAGAAGAACAAAATTTGGTGAGCCAAGTGGGATTTGTATACTTGTCATTACCACCAAGTATCTTCAAGATTGGGTGAAAAAATATTTGCTGGTATTTCGGAAACTCTTTATTTATTGGAAGCTTGGCAACCCCTTTCAATGAAAGTGCTTTTCCACAGTCTGTGCCTAGGGCTACTTGAAGAGGAAACAAACCATAGAGACAAAACTGAGAACTCCTTTATTTATTCAAGTTTCAAAGAGCTACTACAAACCATGTTGGATTTAGAGTTCCAAATTCATCTATTTATATAGAAGAGAACAGCGGGAAATATAATATAAAAACTGCTACTGTAGACGATCGCTTCAAGCTAGAAGAACAAAATTTGGTGAACCAAGTGGGATTTCTGTACCAATCATTACCACCAAGTATCATCAAGATTGGGTGAAAAGATATTTGCTGATATTTCGGAAACTCGTTATTTCTTAGAAGCTTGGCAACCCCTCTCAATGAAAGTGCTTTTCCACAGACTGTGCCTAGGGCTACTTGAAGAGGAAACAAACCATAGATACAAAACTGAGAACTAATTTATTTTGTCAATTTTCAAAGAGCTACTACAAACCATGTTGGATTTATTGTTCCAAATTCATCTATCAGTAAAAGAGACAACAGAGTGAAACCTAAAAATAAAAATTGCTACTGTAAAAGAACGCTTCAACCTAGAAGAACAAAATTTGGTGAGCCAAGTGGGATTTGTGTACTTGTCATTACCACCAAGTATCATCAACATTGGGTGAAAAAATATTTGCTGGTATTTCGGAAACTCGTTATTTCTTGGAAGCTTGGAAACCCCTTTATATGAAAGTGCTTTTCCACAGTCTGTGCCTAGGGCTACTTGAAGAGGAAACAAACAATAGAGAAAATACTGAGAACTCCTTTATTTTGTAAAGTTTCAAAGAGTTACTACAAACCATGTTGGATTTAGAGTTCCAAATTCATGTATCTATATAGAAGAGAACAGAGTGAAACCTAAATATAAAAACTGCTACTGTGGACGAACGTTTCAACCTAGAAGAACAAAATTTGTTGAGCCATGTGGGATTGTTGTACTGATCATTACCACCAAGTATCATCAAGATTGGGTTAAAAAATATTTGCTGGTATTCGGAAACTCGTTATTTCTTAGAAGCTTGGCAATCCCTCTCAATGAAAGTGCTTTTCCACAGTCTGTGCCTAGGGCTACTGAAGAGCAAACAAACCATTGAGACAAAATTGAGAACTCCTTTATTTTGTAAAGTTTCAAAGTGTTACTACAAACCATGTTGGATTTAGAGTTCCAAATTCATCTATCTTTATAGAAGAGAACACAGTGAAACCTAAATATAAATACTGCTACTGTAGACGAAGGCTTCATCCTAGAAGAAGAAAATTTGGTGAGCCAAGTGGGATTGGTGTACTGATCATTACCACCAAGTATCATCAAGATTGGGTGAAAAAATATTTGCTGATATTTCGGAAACTCGTTATTTCTTAGAAGCTTGGGAACCCCTCTCAATGAAAGTGCTTTTCCACAGTCTGTGCCTAGGGCTACTTGAAGAGGAAACAAACCATAGAGACAATACTGAAAACTACTTTATTTTGTCAAGTTTCAAAAAGCTACTACAAAGCATGTTGGATTTAGAGTTCCAAATTCATCTATCTATATATGAGAGAACAAAGTGAAACCTAAATATAAAAACTGTTACTGTAAACGAACGTTTAAACCTAGAAGAACAAAATTTGGTGAGCCAAGTGGGATTTGTGTACTTGTCATTACCACCACGTATCATCAATATTGGGTGAAAAAATATTTGCTGGTATTTCTGAAACTCATAATTTCTTGGAAGCTTGGCAACTTCTTTCAATTAAAGTGCTTTTCCACAGTCTCTGCTTAGGGCTACTTGAAGAGGAAGCAAATCATAGAGACAAAACTGAGAACTACTTCTTTTTGTAAAGTGTCAAAGAGCTAGTACAAACCATGTTGGTTTTAGAGTTACAAATTCAGGTATCTATATGGGAGAGAACTGAGGGAAACCTAAAAATATAAACTGCTACTGTAAACGAACGCTTCAAACTAGAACAACAAAATTTGGTGAGTCAAGTGGGATTTCTGTACCGATCATTACCACCAAGTATCATCAAGATTGGGTGAAAAAATATTTGCTGGTATTTCGGAAACTCGTTATTTCCCCGAAGCTTGGCAAACCCTTTCAATGAAACTGCTTTTCCACAGTCTCTGCTTAGGGCTATTGAAGAGGAAACGAATCATAGACACAAAACTGAGAACTCCTTTATTTTGTCAAGTTTCAAAGAGCTACTACAAACCATGTTGGATTTAGAGTTCCAAATTCATCTTTCGATATAGGAGAGAACAAAGTGAATCCTAAAAATACAAACTGCTACTGTAAACGAACGCTTCAACCGAGAAGAACAAATTTTGGTGAGCCAAGTGGGAATTGTGTACTTGTCATTACCACCACGTATCATCAAGATTGGGTAAAAAAGTATTTGCTGGTCTTTCAGCAACTCATAATTTCTTGGAAGCTTGGCAACTCCTTTCAATGAAAAAGCTTTTCCACAGTCGCTGCTTAGGGCTACTTGAAGAGGAAACAAATCATAGAGACAAAACTGAGAACTACTTTATTTTCTCAAGTTTCAAAGAGCTAGTACAAACCATGTTAGATTTAGAGATCCAAATTCAGCTATCTATGTAGGAGAGAACAGAGGGAAACCTAAAAATATAAACTGCTACTGTAAACGAAAGCTTCAAACTAGAAGAACAAAACTTGGTGAGTCAAGTGGGATTGGTGTACAGAACATTACCACCATGTATCATCAAGTTGGAGTGAAGAAATGTTTGCTGGTATTTCGGAAACTCTTTATTTCTTAGAAGCTTGGCAACCCATCTCAATGAAAGTGCTTTTCCACAGTCTGTGCCTAGGGCTAAGGGAAGAGGAAACAAACCATAGAGACAAAACTGAGAACGCCTTTATTTTGTCAAGTTTCAAAGAGCTACTACAAACCATGTTGGATGTAGAGTTCCAAATTAAGCTATCTATATAGGAGAGAATGGAGGGAAACCTAAAAATATAGACTGCTACTGTAAACGAACGCTTCAAAATAGAGGAACCATTTTTGGTGAGTCAAGTGGGATTTCTGTACCGATCTTTACCACCAAGTATCATCAAGATTGGGTGAAAAAATATTTGCTGGTATTTCAGAAACTCGTTATTTCTTCGAAGCTTGGCAACCCCTTTCATTGAAAGTGCTTTTCCACAGTCTCTGCTTAGGGTTACTTGAAGAGTAAACAAACCATAGAGTCAAAACTGAGAACTCCTTTATTTTGTCAAGTTTCAAAGAGCTAATACAAACCATGTTGGATTTAGGATTCCAAATTCATCTATCTATATACAAGAAAACAGAGTGAAACCTAAATATAAAAACTGCTACTGTAGACCAACGCTTCAACCTAGAAGAACAAAATTTGATGAGCCAAGTGGGATTGGTGTACTGATCATTACCACCAAGCATCATCAACATTGGGTGAATAAATTTTTGCTGGTATTTCGGAAACTCGTTATTTCTTTGAAGCTTGGCAACAAGTCACAATGAAAGTGCTTTTCCACAGTCTGTGCCTACGGCTACTTGAAGAGGAACCAAATTAGAGAGACAAAACTGAGATTTCCTTTATTTTGTCAATTATCAAAGAGCTACTACAAACCATGTTGGATTTTGAGTTCCAAATTCATCTATCTACATAGGAGAGAACAGAGGGGAAACCTAAAAATATAAACTGCTATTGTAAACGAATGCTTCAACCTAGAAGTGTCAAAATTTGGTGAGTCAAGCGGGATTTGTGTAGCGATCATTACCACAAGTATCATCAAGATTGGGTGAAAAAATACTTGCTGGTATTTCGGAAACTCTTTTTTCTTTGAAGCTTGGCAACAAGTCACAATGAAAGTGCTTTTCCACAGTCTGTGCCTAGGGCTCCTTGAAGAGAAAACAAACCAAAGAGACAATACTGAGAACTATTTTGTTTTGTCAAATTTCAAAGAGCTACTACAAACCATGTTGGATTTAGATTTCCAAATTCACCTATTTATATAGAAGAGAACAGAGGGAAATATAATATAAAAACTGCTACTGTAGACGAACGCTTCAAGCTAGAAGAACAAAATTTGGTGAACCAAGTGGGATTTCTGTACCAATCATTACCACCAAGTATCATCAAGATTGGGTGAAAAAATATTTGCTGGTATTTCGGAAAATCGTTATTTCTTAGAAGCTTGGCAACCCCTCTCAATGAAAGTGCTTTTCCACAGTCTGTGACTAGGGCTACTTGAAGAGGAAACAAACCATAGAGACAAAACCGAGAACTCCTTTATTTTTTCAAGTTTCAAAGAGCTACTACAAACCATGTTGGATTTAGAGTTCCAAATTCATCTATCAATATAAGAGAGAACAGAGTGAAACCTAAAAATAAAAATTGCTATTGTAAACGAACGCTTCAACCTAGAAGAACAAAATTTGGTGAGCCAAGTGGGATTTGTATACTTCTCATTACCACCAAGTATCTTCAGGATTGGGTGAAAAAATATTTGCTGGTATTTCAGAAACTCGTTATTTATTGGAAGCTTGGCAACCCCTTTCAATGAAAGTGATTTTCCACAGTCTGTGCCTAGAGCTACTTGAAGAGGAAACAAACCATAGAGAAAATACAGAGAACTACTTTATTTTTTCAAGTTTCAAAGAGCTGCTACAAACCATGTTGGATTTAGAGTTCCAAATTCATCTATCAATATAGGAGAGAACAAAGTGAAACCTAAATATAAAAACTGCTACTTTGGACGAACGCTTCAACCTAGAAGAACAAAATTTGGTGAGCCAAGTGGGATTGGTGTACTGATCATTACCACCAAGTATCATCAAGTTTGGGTTAAAAAATATTTGCTGGCATTTCGGAAACTCTTTATTTCTTAGAAGCTTGGCAACCCCTTTCAAAGAAAGTGCTTTTCCACAGTCTGTGCCTAGGGCTACTTGAAGAGGAAACAAACCATAGAGACAAAACCGAGAACTCCTTTATTTTGTCACGTTTCAAAGAGCTACTACACACCATGTTGGATTTAGAGTTCCAAATTCATCTATGTATATAGGATAGAACAGAGGGAAACCGAAAAATATAGACTTCTACTGTAAAAGAACGCTTCAAAGTAGAAGAACAAAATTTGGTGAGCCAAGTGGGATTTATGTACTTGTCATTACCACCAAGTATCTTCAAGATTGGGTGAAAAAATATTTGCTGGTATTTCGGAAACTCGTTATTTATTGGAAGCTTGGCAACCCCTTTCAATGAAAGTGATATTCCACAGTCTGTGCCTAGGGCTACTTGAAGAGGAAACAAACTATAGAGACAAGACTGATAACTCCTTTATTTTGTCAAGTTTCAAAGAGCTACTACAAACCATGTTGGATTTAGAGTTCCAAATATATCTATCTACATAGAAGAGAACAGAGAAAACGTAAATATAAAAACTGCTACTGTATACGAATGCTTCAACCTAGAAGAACAAAATTTGGTGAGCCAAGTGGGATTTCTGTACCAATCATTACCACCAAGTATCATCAAGATTGGGTGAAAAGATATTTGCTGATATTTCGGAAACTCGTTATTTCTTAGAAGCTTGGCAACACCTCTCAATGAAAGTGCTTTTCCACAGACTGTGCCTAGGGCTACTTGAAGAGGAAACAAACCATAGAGACAAAACTGAGAACTACTTTATTTTGTCAATTTTCAAAGAGCTACTACAAACCATGTTGGATTTATTGTTCCAAATTCATCTATCAATAAAAGAGACAACAGAGTGAAACCTAAAAATAAAAATTGCTACTGTAAAAAATGCTTCAACCTAGAAGAACAAAATTTGGTGAGCCAAGTGGGATTTGTGTACTTGTCATTACCACCAAGTATCATCAACATTGGGTGAAAAAATATTTGCTGGCATTTCGGAAACTCGTTATTTCTTGGAAGCTTGGAAACCCCTTTATATGAAAGTGCTTTTCCACACTCTGTGCCTAGGGCTACTTGAAGAGGAAACAAACAATAGAGACAAGACTGAGAACTCCTTTATTTTGTAAAGTTTCAAAGAGTTACTACAAACCATGTTGGATTTAGAGTTCCAAATTCATGTATCTATATAGAAGAGAACAGAGTGAAACCTAAATATAAAAACTGCTACTGTAGACGAACGTTTCAACCTAGAAGAACAAAATTTGTTGAGCCATGTGGGATTGGTGTACTGATCATTACCACCAAGTATCATCAAGATTGGGTTAAAAAATATTTGCTGGTATTCGGAAACTCGTTATTTCTTAGAAGCTTGGCAATCCCTCTAAATGAAAGTGTTTTTCCACAGTCTGTGCCTAGGGCTACTGAAGAGCAAACAAACCATTGAGACAAAATTGAGAACTCCTTTATTTTGTAAAGTTTCAAAGAGTTACTACAAACCATGTTGGATTTAGAGTTCCAAATTCATCTATCTATATAGAAGAGAACACAGTGAAACCTAAATATAAATACTGCTACTGTAGACGAAGGCTTCATCCTAGAAGAAGAAAATTTGGTGAGCCAAGTGGGATTGGTGTACTGATCATTACCACCAAGTATCATCAAGATTGGGTGAAAAAATATTTGCTGATATTTCGGAAACTCGTTATTTCTTAGAAGCTTGGGAACCCCTCTCAATGAAAGTGCTTTTCCACAGTCTGTGCCTAGGGCTACTTGAAGAGGAAACAAACCATAGAGACAATACTGAAAACTACTTTATTTTGTCAAGTTTCAAAAAGCTACTACAAAGCATGTTGGATTTAGAGTTCCAAATTCATCTATCTATATATGAGAGAACAAAGTGAAACCTAAATATAAAAACTGTTACTGTAAACGAACGTTTAAACCTAGAAGAACAAAATTTGGTGAGCCAAGTGGGATTTGTGTACTTGTCATTACCACCACGTATCATCAATATTGGGTGAAAAACTATTTGCTGGTATTTCTGAAACTCATAATTTCTTGGAAGCTTGGCAACTCCTTTCAATGAAAGTGCTTTTCCACAGTCTCTGCTTAGGGCTACTTGAAGAGGAAGCAAATCATAGAGACAAAACTGAGAACTACTTCTTTTTGTAAAGTTTCAAAGAGCTAGTACAAACCATGTTGGATTTAGAGTTTCAAATTCAGGTATCTATATGGGAGAGAACTGAGGGAAACCTAAAAATATAAACTGCTACTGGAAACGAACGCTTCAAACTAGAACAACAAAATTTGGTGAGTTAAGTGGGATTTCTGTACCGATCATTACCACCAAGTATCATCAAGATTGGGTGAAAAAATATTTGCTGGTATTTCGGAAACTCGTTATTTCCCCGAAGCTTGGCAACCCCTTTCAATGAAACTGCTTTTCCACAGTCTCTGCTTAGGGCTATTGAAGAGGAAACAAATCATAGACACAAAACTGAGAACTCCTTTATTTTGTCAAGTTTCAAAGAGCTACTACAAACCATGTTGGATTTAGAGTTCCAAATTCATCTATCTATATAGGAGAGAACAGAGGGAAACCTAAAAATATAAACTGCTAATGTAAACGAACGCTTCAACCTAGAAGAACAAAACTTGGTGACTCAAGTGGGATTTGTGTACCGATCATTACCACCAAGTATCATCCAGATTGGGTGAAAAAATATTTGCTGGTATTTCGGAAACCCGTTATTTCTTGAAAGCTTGGCAACCCCTTTCAATGAAAGTGCTTTTCCACAGTCTGTGCTTAGGGCTACTTGAGGAGGAAACAAATCATAGAGACAATAATGAGAACGCCTTTATTTTGTCAAGTTTCAAAGAGCTACTACAAACCATGTTGGATTTAGAGTTCAAATTCATCTTTCGATATAGGAGAGAACAAAGTGAATCCTAAAAATACAAACTGCTACTGTAAACGAACGCTTCAACCGAGAAGAACAAAATTTGGTGAGCCAAGTGTGAATTGTGTACTTGTCATTACCACCACGTATCATCAAGATTGGGTAAAAAAGTATTTGCTGGTCTTTCGGAAACTCATAATTTCTTGGAAGCTTGGCAACTCCTTTCAATGAAAGTGATTTTCCACAGTCTCTGCTTACGGCTACTTGAAGAGGAAACAAATCATAGAGACAAAACTGAGAACTACTTTATTTTCTCAAGTTTCAAAGAACTAGTACAAACCATGTTAGATTTAGAGATCCAAATTCAGCTATCTATGTAGGAGAGAACAGAGGGAAACCTAAAAATATAAACTGCTACTGTAGACCAACGCTTCAACCTAGAAGAACAAAATTTGGTGAGCCAAGTGGGATTGGTGTACTGATCATTACCACCAAGTATCATCAAGTTTGGGTTAAAAAATATTTGCTGGCATTTCGGAAACTCGTTATTTCTTAGAAGCTTGGCAACCCCTTTCAAAGAAAGTGCTTTTCCACAGTCTGTGCCTAGGCCTACTTAAAGAGGAAACAAACCATAGACACAAAACTGAGTACGCCTTTATTTTGTCACGTTTCAAAGAGCTACTACACACCATGTTGGATTTAGAGTTGCAAATTCATATATGTATATAGGATAGAACAGAGGGAAACCGAAAAATATAGACTTCTACTGTAAACGAACGCTTCAAACTAGAAGAACAAAATTTGGTCAGCCAAGTGGGATTTGTGTACTTGTCATTACCACCAAGTATCATCAAGACTGGGTGAAAAAATATTTGCTGGTATTTCGGAAACTCGTAATTTCTTGGATTCTTGGCCAACCCTTTCAATGAAAGTGCTTTTCCGCAGTCTCTGCTTAGGGCTACTTGAAGAGGAATCAAACCACAGAGACAATACTGAGAACTCCTTTATTTTGTCAAGTTTCAAAGAGCTACTACAAACCATGTTGGATTTAGAATTCCAAATTAATCTATCTATATAGAAGAGAACAGAGTGAAACCTAAATATAAAAACTGCTACTGTAGATGAACGCTTCAACCTAGAAAAACAAAATTTGGTGAGCCTAGTGGGATTGGTGTACCGATCATTACCACCAAGTATCATCAAGATTATGTGAAAAATTATTTGCTGGTATTTCGGAAACTCGTTATTTCTTAGAAGCTTTCAACCTCTCTCAATGAAAGTGCTTTTCCACAGTCTCTACCTATGGCTACTTGAAGAGGAAACAAACCAGAGAGACAAAACTGAGAACTCCTTTATTTTGTCAAGTTTCAAAGAGCTACTACAAACCATGTTGGATTTAGAGTTCCAAATTCATCTATCAATATAAGACAGAACAGAGTGAAACCTCAAAATAAAAATTGCTTCTGTAAACGAACGCTTCAACCTAGAAGAACAAAATTTGGTGAGCCAAGTGGGATTTGTATACTTGTCATTACCACCAAGTATCATCAAGATTGGGTGAAAAAATATTTGCTGGTATTTCGGAAACTCGTTATTTCTTGGAAGCTTGGAAACCCCCTTAAAAGAAAGTGCTTTTCCACAGTTTGTGCCTAGGGCTACTTGAAGAGGAAAGAAATCATAGAGACAAAACTGAGAACTACTTTTTTTGTCAAGTTGCAAAGAGCTACTACAAACCATGTTGGATTTAGAGTTCCAAATTCAGCTATCTATATAGGAGAGAACAGAGGGAAACCTAAAAATATAAACTGCTACAGTAAACGAACGCTTCCACCTAGAAGAACAAAATTTGGTGAGTCAAGTGGGATTTGTGTACCGATCATTACCACCAAGTACCATCAATATTGGGTGAAAAAATATTTGCTGGTATTTCGGAAACTCGTAATTTTTTGGAAGCTTGGCAACTCCTTTCAATGAAAGTGCTTTTCCACAGTCTCTGCTTAGGGCTAATTGAAGAGGAAACAAATCATAGAGACAATACTGAGAACTACTTTTTTTTTGTCAAGTTTCAAAGACCTAGTACAAACCATGTTGAATTTAGAGTTCCAAATTCAGCTATCTATATAGGAGACAACAGAGGGAAACCTAAAAATATAAACTGCTACTGTAAAAGAACGCTTCAAACTAGAAGAACAAAATTTGGTGAGTCAAGTGGGATTTCTGTACCGATCATTACCACCAAGTATCATCAAATTTTGTGAAAAAATATTTGCTGGTATTTTGAAAACTCATTATTTCTTAGAGGCTTGGCAACCCCACTCAATGAAAGTGCTTTTCCACAGTCTGTGCCTAGGGCTACTTTAATAGGAAACAAACCATAGAGACAAAACTGAGAACTCCTTTATTTTGTCAAGTAGCAAAAGCTACTACAAACCATGTTGGATTTAGAGTTCCAAATTCATCTATCTATATAGAAGTGAACAGAGTGAAACCTAAATATAAAAACTCCTACTGTAGATGAACGCTTCAACCTAGAAGAACAAAATTTGGTGAGGCAAGCGGGATTTGTGTACTTGTCATTACCACCACGTATCGTCAAGATTGAGTGAAAAAGTATTTGCTGGTATTTCGTAAACTCATAATTTCTTGGAAACTTGGGAAACCCTCTCAATGAAAATGCTTTTCCACAGTCTGTGCCTAGGGCTACATGAAGAGGAAACAAAGCATAGAGACAAAACTGAGATCTCCTTTATTTTGTCAAGTTTCAAAGAGCTACTACAAACCATGTTGGATTTAGAGTTCCAAATTCATCTATCTATATAGAAGAGAACAGAGTGAAACCTACATATAAAAACTGCTACTGTAGACGAACGCTACAACCTAGAAGAACAAAATTTGGTGAGCCAAGTGGGATTGTTGTACTGATCAATACCAAAAGTATCATCAAGATTGGGTGAAAAAATATTTGCTGGTATTTCGGAAACTCGTTATTTCTTAGAAGTTTGACAAACCCTCTCAATGCAAGTGCTTTTCCCCAGACTGTGCCTAGGGCTACTTGAAGAGGAAACAAAACATAGAGACAAATCTGAGAACTCCTTTATTTTGTCAAGTTTCAAAGAGCTACTACAAACCATGTTGGATTTAGAGTTTCAAATTCATCTATCTATATAGGAGAGAACAAAGTGAAACCTAAAAATAAAAACTTCTACTGTAAACGAACGCATCAACCTAGAAGAACAAAATTTGGTGAGCCAAGCGGGATTTGTGTACTTGTCATTACCACCACGTATCGTCAAGATTGAGTGAAAAAGTATTTGCTGGTATTTCGTAAACTCATAATTTCTTGGAAACTTGGGAAACCCTCTCAATGAAAATGCTTTTCCACAGTCTGTGCCTAGGGCTACATGAAGAGGAAACAAAGCATAGAGACAAAACTGAGATCTCCTTTATTTTGTCAAGTTTCAAAGAGCTACTACAAACCATGTTGGATTTAGAGTTCCAAATTCATCTATCTATATAGAAGAGAACAGAGTGAAACCTACATATAAAAACTGCTACTGTAGACGAACGCTACAACCTAGAAGAACAAAATTTGGTGAGCCAGGTGGGATTGTTGTACTGATCAATACCACCAAGTATCATCAAGATTGGGTGAAAAAATATTTGCTGGTATTTCGGAAACTCGTTATTTCTTAGAAGTTTGACAAACCCTCTCAATGCAAGTGCTTTTCCCCAGACTGTGCCTAGGGCTACTTGAAGAGGAAACAAAACATAGAGACAAATCTGAGAACTCCTTTATTTTGTCAAGTTTCAAAGAGCTACTACAAACCATGTTGGATTTAGAGTTTCAAATTCATCTATCTATATAGGAGAGAACAAAGTGAAACCTAAAAATAAAAACTTCTACTGTAAACGAACGCATCAACCTAGAAGAACAAAATTTGGTGAGCCAAGCGGGATTTGTGTACTTGTCATTACCACCACGTATCGTCAAGATTGAGTGAAAAAGTATTTGCTGGTATTTCGTAAACTCATAATTTCTTGGAAGCTTGGCAACTCCTTTCAATGAAAGTGCTTTTCCACAGTATCTCCTTAGGGCTACTTGAAGAGGAAACAAATCATAGAGACAAAACTGAGAACTACTTTTTTTGTCAAGTTTCAAAGAGCTACTACAAACCATGTTGGATTTAGAGTTCCAAATTCAGCTGTCTATATAGGAGAGAGCAGAGGGAAACCTAAATATATAAACTGCTACTGTAAATGAACGCTTCAACCTAGAAGAACAAAATTAGGTGAGCCAAGTTGGATTTGTGTACTTGTTATTACCACCACGATTCATCACGATTGGGTGATAAAATATTTGCTGGTATTTCGGAAACTTGTAATTTCTTGGAAGCTTGGCAAGCCCTTTCAATGAAAGTGCTTTTCCGCAGTCTGTGCCTAGCGTTACTTCAAGAGGAAACAAACCATAGAGACAAAACTGAGAACTTTTTTATTTTGTCAAGTTTCAAAGAGCTACTACAAACCATCATGGATTTAGACTTTCAAATTCATCTATCTATATAGCAGAGAACAAAGTGAAACCTAAAAATAATAACTGCTATGGTAAACGAACGCTTCAACCTAGAAGAACAAAATTTGGTGAGTCAAGTGGAATTTGTGTACCGATCATTCCCACCACGTATCATCAAGTTTGTGTGAAAAAGTATTTGCTGGTATTTCGGAAACTCGTAATTTCTTGGAAGCATGGCAACCCCTTTTATTGAAAATGCTTTTCCACAGTCTCTGTTTATGGCTACTTGAAGAGAAAACAAGTCATAGAGACAAAACTGAGAACTCCTTTATTTTTTCAAGTTTCAAAGAGCTACTAAAAACCATGGTGGATTTAGAGCTCCAAATTCATCTATCTATATAGGAGAGAACAGAGGAATACCAAAAAATATAAACTGCTATTGTAAACGAAAGCTTCAAACTAGAAGAACAAAATTTGGTGAGTCAAGTGGGAATTGTGTACCCATCATTACCACCAAGTATCATCAAGATTGGGTGAAAAAATATTTGCTGGTATTCAGAAACTCCTTATTTCTTGGAAGCTTGGCAACCCATTTTAATGAAAGTGCTTTAACACAGTCTGTGCCAAGGGCTACTTGAAGAGGAAACAAACCATAGGGACAATACTGAGAACTCCTTTATTTTGTCAAGTTTCAAAGAGCTACTACAAACCATGTTGGATTTAGAGTTCCAAATTCATGTATCTATATAGAAGAGAACAGAGTGAAACCTAAATATAAAAACTGCTACTGTAGACGAACGCTTCAACCTAGAAGAACAAAAGTTGGTGAGCCAAGTGGGATTGGTTTACTCATTATTAGCAGCAAGTATCATCAAGATTGGGTGAAAAAATATTTGCTGGTATTAAGGAAACTCGTTATTTCATAGAAGCTTGGCAACCCCTTTCAATGAAAATGCTTTTCCACAGTCTGTGCCTAGGGCTACTTGAAGAGGAAACAAACCATAGAGACAAAACTGAGATCTCCTTTATTTTGTCAAGTTTCAAAGAGCTACTACAAACCATGTTGGATTTAGAGTTCCAAATTCATCTATCAATATAAGAGAGAACAGTGTAAAACCTAAATATAAAAACTGCTACTGTAGACGAACGCTTCAACCTAGAAGAACACAATTTGGTGAGCCAAGTGGGATTTGTGTAAGGATCATTACCACCAAGTGTCATCAAGATTGGGTAAAAAAATATTTGCTGGTATTTCGGAAACTCGTTATTTCTTAGAAGTTTGGCAAACCTTCTCAATGCAAGTGCTTTTCCCCAGTCTGTGCCTAGGGCTACTTGAAGAGGAAACAAATCATAGAGACAATACTGAGAACTATTTTATTTTGTCAAGTTTCAACGAGCTACTACAATCCATGTTGGATTTAGAGTTCCAAATTCATCTATCTATATAGAAGTGAACAGAGTGAAACCTAAATAAAAAAACTGCTACTGTAGACGAACGCTACAACCTAGAAGAACAAAATTTGGTGAGCCAAGTGGGATTGTTGTACTGATCAATACCACCAAGTATCATCAAGATTGGGTGAAAAAATATTTGCTGGTATTTCGGAAACTCGTTATTTCTTAGAAGTTTTTACAAACCCTCTCAATGCAAGTGCTTTTCCCCAGTCTGTGCCTAGGGCTACTTGAAGAGGAAAAAAACCATAGAGACAAAACTGAGAACTCCTTTATTTTTTCAAGTTTCAAAGAGCTACTAGAAACCATGTTGGATATAGAGCTCCAAATTCATCTATCTATATAGGAGAGAACAGAGGGAAACCTAAAAATATAAACTGCTACTGCAAACGAACGCTTCAAAATAGAAGAACAAAATTTGGTGAGTCAAGTGGGATTTGTGTACCCATAATTACCACCAAGTATCATCAAGATTGGGTGAGAAAATATTTGCTGGTATTTCGGAAACTCGTTATTTCTTAGAACTTGGCCACCCCTGAAAATGAAAGTGCTTTTCCACAGTCTCTGACTAGTGCTACTTGAAGAGGAAACAAACCATAGAGACAAAACTTAGAACTCCTTTATTTTGTCACGTTTGAAAGAGCTACTACAAACCATGTTGGATTTAGAGTTCCAAATTCATCTATCTATATAGGAGAGAACAAAGTGAAACCTAAAAACAAAACTGCTACTGTAAACGATCGCTTCAACCTAGAAGAAAAAAATTTGGTGAGCCGAGTTGGATTTGTGTACTTGTCATTACCACCACGTATCGCCAAGATTGAGTGAAAAAGTATTTGCTGGTATTTCGGAAACTCGTAGTTTCTTGGAAGCTTTCAACTCCTTTCAATGAAAGTGCTTTTCTAAAGTCTCTCATTAGGGCTACTTGAAGAGGAAACAAATCATAGAGACAAAACTGAGAACTACTTTTTTTGTCAAGTTTCAAAGAGCTACTACAAACCATGTTGGATTTAGAGTTCCAAATTCAGCTATCTATATAGGAGAGAGCAGAGGGAAACCTAAATATATAAACTGCTACTGTAAATGAACGCTTAAACCTAGAAGAACAAAATTTGGTGAGCCAAGTTGGATTTGTGTACTTGTTATTACCACCACGATTCATCACGATTGGGTGATAAAATATTTGCTGGTATTTCGGAAACTTGTAATTTCTTGGAAGCTTGGCAAGCCCTTTCAATTAAAGTGCTTTTCCACAGTCTGTGCCTAGCGTTACTTCAAGAGGAAACAAACCATAGAGACAAAACTGAGAACTCCTTTATTTTGTCAAGTTTCAAAGAGCTACTACAAACCATCATGGATTTAGACTTTCAAATTCATCTATCTATATAGCAGAGAACAAAGTGAAACCTAAAAATAAAAACTGCTATGGTAAACGAACGCTTCAACCTAGAAGAACAAAATTTGGTGAGTCAAGTGGAATTTGTGTACCGATCATTCCCACCACGTATCATCAAGTTTGTGTGAAAAAGTATTTGCTGGTATTTCGGAAACTCGTAATTTCTTGGAAGCATGGCAACCCCTTTTATTGAAAATGCTTTTCCACAGTCTCTGTTTATGGCTACTTGAAGAGAAAACAAGTCATAGAGACAAAACTGAGAACTCCTTTATTTTTTCAAGTTTCAAAGAGCTACTAAAAACCATGTTGGATTTAGAGCTCCAAATTCATCTATCTATATAGGAGAGAACAGAGGAATACCAAAAAATATAAACTGCTATTGTAAACGAAAGCTTCAAACTAGAAGAACAAAATTTGGTGAGTCAAGTGGGAATTGTGTACCCATCATTACCACCAAGTATCATCAAGATTGGGTGAAAAAATATTTGCTGGTGTTTCGGAAACTCGTTATTTCTTAGAAGCTTGGCCACCGCTCAAAATGAAAGTGCTTTTCCACAGTCTGTGCCTAATGCTACTTGAAGAGGAAACAAACCATAGAGACAAAACTGAGAACTCCTTTATTTTGTCAGGTTTCAAAGAGCTACTACAAACCATGTTGGATTTAGAGTTCCAAATTGATCTATATATATAGGAGAGAACAAAGTGAAACCTAAAAATAAAAACTGCTATTGTAAACGAACGCTTCAACCGAGAATAACAAAATTTGGTGAGCCAAGTTGGATTTGTGTACTTGTCATTACCACCACTTATCATCAAGATTGGGTGAAAAAGTATTTGCTGGTATTTCGGAAACTCGTAATTTCTTGGAAGCTTGGCAACCCCTTTCAATGAAAGTGCTTTTCCTCAGTCTCTGCTTAGAGCTACTTGAAGAGGAAAGAAAACGTAGAGACAAAACTGAGAACTACTCATTTTTTGTCAAGTTTCAAAGAGGTAGTACAAACCATGTTGGATTTAGAGTTCCAAATTCAGCTATCTATATAGGAGAGAACAGAGTGAAACCTAAAAATATAAACTGCTACTGTAAACGAACGCTTCAAACTAGAAGAACAAAATTTGGTGAGTCAAGTGGGATTTCTGTACCGATCATTACCAAGAAGTATCATCAAAATTGGGTGAAAAAATATTTGCTGGTATTCAGAAACTCCTTATTTCTTGGAAGCTTGGCAACCCATTTTAATGAAAGTGCTTTTCCACAGTCTGTGCCAAGGGCTACTTGAAGAGGAAACAAACCATAGGGACAATACTGAGAACTCCTTTATTTTGTCAAGTTTCACAGAGCTACTACAAACCATGTTGGATTTAGAGTTCCAAATTCATGTATCTATATAGAAGAGAACAGAGTGAAACCTAAATATAAAAACTGCTACTGTAGACGAACGCTTCAACCTAGAAGAACAAAAGTTGGTGAGCCAAGTGGGATTGGTTTACTCATTATTAGCAGCAAGAATCATCAAGATTGGGTGAAAAAATATTTGCTGGTATTAAGGAAACTCGTTATTTCA
Organism: Callospermophilus lateralis; assembly: GCF_048772815.1. Lineage (NCBI taxonomy): Eukaryota > Metazoa > Chordata > Mammalia > Rodentia > Sciuridae > Callospermophilus > Callospermophilus lateralis. Next base: position 125,867 of record NW_027513682.1, read on the forward strand.
TAGAAGCTTGGCAACCCCTTTCAATGAAAATGCTTTTCCACAGTCTGTGCCTAGGGCTACTTGAAGAGGAAACAAACCATAGAGACAAAACTGAGATCTCCTTTATTTTGTCAAGTTTCAAAGAGCTACTACAAACCATGTTGGATTTAGAGTTCCAAATTCATCTATCAATATAAGAGAGAACAGTGTAAAACCTAAATATAAAAACTGCTACTGTAGACGAACGCTTCAACCTAGAAGAACACAATTTGGTGAGCCAAGTGGGATTTGTGTAAGGATCATTACCACCAAGTGTCATCAAGATTGGGTAAAAAAATATTTGCTGGTATTTCGGAAACTCGTTATTTCTTAGAAGTTTGGCAAACCTTCTCAATGCAAGTGCTTTTCCCCAGTCTGTGCCTAGGGCTACTTGAAGAGGAAACAAATCATAGAGACAATACTGAGAACTATTTTATTTTGTCAAGTTTCAACGAGCTACTACAATCCATGTTGGATTAAGAGTTCCAAATTCATCTATCTATATAGAAGTGAACAGAGTGAAACCTAAATAAAAAAACTGCTACTGTAGACGAACGCTACAACCTAGAAGAACAAAATTTGGTGAGCCAAGTGGGATTGTTGTACTGATCAATACCACCAAGTATCATCAAGATTGGGTGAAAAAATATTTGCTGGTATTTCGGAAACTCGTTATTTCTTAGAAGTTTTTACAAACCCTCTCAATGCAAGTGCTTTTCCCCAGTCTGTGCCTAGGGCTACTTGAAGAGGAAAAAAACCATAGAGACAAAACTGAGAACTCCTTTATTTTTTCAATTTTCAAAGAGCTACTAGAAACCATGTTGGATATAGAGCTCCAAATTCATCTATCTATATAGGAGAGAACAGAGGGAAACCTAAAAATATAAACTGCTACTGCAAACGAACGCTTCAAAATAGAAGAACAAAATTTGGTGAGTCAAGTGGGATTTGTGTACCCATAATTACCACCAAGTATCATCAAGATTGGGTGAGAAAATATTTGCTGGTATTTCGGAAACTCGTTATTTCTTAGAACTTGGCCACCCCTGAAAATGAAAGTGCTTTTCCACAGTCTCTGACTAGTGCTACTTGAAGAGGAAACAAACCATAGAGACAAAACTTAGAACTCCTTTATTTTGTCACGTTTGAAAGAGCTACTACAAACCATGTTGGATTTAGAGTTAAAATTCATCTATCTATATAGGAGAGAACAAAGTGAAACCTAAAAACAAAACTGCTACTGTAAACGATCGCTTCAACCTAGAAGAAAAAAATTTGGTGAGCCGAGTTGGATTTGTGTACTTGTCATTACCACCACGTATCGTCAAGATTGAGTGAAAAAGTATTTGCTGGTATTTCGTAAACTCGTAGTTTCTTGGAAGCTTTCAACTCCTTTCAATGAAAGTGCTTTTCTAAAGTCTCTCATTAGGGCTATTTGAAGAGGAAACAAATCATAGAGACAAAACTGAGAACTACTTTTTTTGTCAAGTTTCAAAGAGCTACTACAAACCATGTTGGATTTAGAGTTCCAAATTCAGCTACATATATAGGAGAGAACAGAGAGAAACCTAAAAATATAAACTGCTACTGTAAACGAACGCTTCAAACTAGAAGAACACAATTTGGTGAGCCAAGTTGTATTTGTGTACTTGTCATTACCACCAAGTATCATCAAGATTGGGTGAAAAAATATTTGCTGGTATTTTGGAAACTCGTTATTTCTTAGAAGCTTGGCCACCCCTCAAAATGAAAGTGCTTTTCCATAGTCTGTGCCTAGGGCTACTTGAAGAGGAAACAAACCATAGAGACAAATCTGAGAACTCCTTTATTTTGTCAAGTTTCAAAGAGCTACTACAAACCATGTTGGATTTAGAGTTTCAAATTCATCTATCTATATAGGAGAGAACAAAGTGAAACCTAAAAATAAAAACTTCTACTGTAATCGAACGCATCAACCTAGAAGAACAAAATTTGGTGAGCCAAGCGGGATTTGTGTACTTGTCATTACCACCACGTATCGTCAAGATCGAGTGAAAAAGTATTTGCTGGTATTTCGTAAACTCATAATTTCTTGGAAGCTTGGCAACTCCTTTCAATGAAAGTGCTTTTCCACAGTATCTCCTTAGGGCTACTTGAAGAGGAAACAAATCATAGAGACAAAACTGAGAACTACTTTTTTTGTCAAGTTTCAAAGAGCTACTACAAACCATGTTGGATTTAGAGTTCCAAATTCAGCTATCTATATAGGAGAGAGCAGAGGGAAACCTAAATATATAAACTGCTACTGTAAATGAACACTTCAACCTAGAAGAACAAAATTTGGTGAGCCAAGTTGGATTTGTGTACTTGTTATTACCACCACGATTCATCACGATTGGGTGATAAAATATTTGCTGGTATTTCGGAAACTTGTAATTTCTTGGAAGCTTGGCAAGCCCTTTCAATGAAAGTGCTTTTCCACAGTCTGTGCCTAGCGTTATTTCAAGAGGAAACAAACCATAGAGACAAAACTGAGAACTCCTTTATTTTGTCAAGTTTCAAAGAGCTACTACAAACCATCATGGATTTAGACTTTCAAATTCATTTATCTATATAGCAGAGAACAAAGTGAAACCTAAAAATAAAAACTGCTATGGTAAACGAACGCTTCAACCTAGAAAGAACAAAATTTGGTGAGTCAAGTGGAATTTGTGTACCGATCATTCCCACCACGTATCATCAAGTTTGTGTGAAAAAGTATTTGCTGGTATTTCGGAAACTCGTAATTTCTTGGAAGCATGGCAACCCCTTTTATTGAAAATGCTTTTCCACAGTCTCTGTTTATGGCTACTTGAAGAGAAAACAAGTCATAGAGACAAAACTGAGAACTCCTTTATTTTTTCAAGTTTCAAAGAGCTACTAAAAACCATGTTGGATTTAGAGCTCCAAATTCATCTATCTATATAGGAGAGAACAGAGGAATACCAAAAAATATAAACTGCTATTGTAAACGAAAGCTTCAAACTAGAAGAACAAAATTTGGTGAGTCAAGTGGGAATTGTGTACCCATCATTACCACCAAGTATCATCAAGATTGGGTGAAAAAATATTTGCTGGTATTTCGGAAACTCGTTATTTCTTAGAAGCTTGGCCACCCCTCAAAATGAAAGTGCTTTTCCACAGTCTGTGCCTAGGGCTACTTGAAGAGGAAACAAACCATAGAGACAAAACTGAGAACTCCTTTATTTTGTCAGGTTTCAAAGAGCTACTACAAACCATGTTGGATTTAGAGTTCCAAATTGATCTATATATATAGGAGAGAACAAAGTGAAACCTAAAAATAAAAACTGCTATTGTAAACGAACGCTTCAACCGAGAATAACAAAATTTGGTGAGCCAAGTTGGATTTGTGTACTTGTCATTACCACCACTTATCATCAAGATTGGGTGAAAAAGTATTTGCTGGTATTTCGGAAACTCGTAATTTCTTGGAAGCTTGGCAACCCCTTTCAATGAAAGTGCTTTTCCTCAGTCTCTGCTTAGAGCTACTTGAAGAGAAAAGAAAACGTAGAGACAAAACTGAGAACTACTCATTTTTTGTCAAGTTTCAAAGAGGTAGTACAAACCATGTTGGATTTAGAGTTCCAAATTCAGCTATCTATATAGGAGAGAACAGAGTGAAACCTAAAAATATAAACTGCTACTGTAAACGAATGCTTCAAACTAGAAGAACAAAATTTGGTGAGTCAAGTGGGATTTCTGTACCGATCATTACCACCAAGTATCATCAAAATTGGGTGAAAAAATATTTGCTGGTATTCAGAAACTCCTTATTTCTTGGAAGCTTGGCAACCCATTTTAATGAAAGTGCTTTTCCACAGTCTGTGCCAAGGGCTACTTGAAGAGGAAACAAACCATAGGGACAATACTGAGAACTCCTTTATTTTGTCAAGTTTCAAAGAGCTACTACAAACCATGTTGGATTTAGAGTTCCAAATTCATGTATCTATATAGAAGAGAACAGAGTGAAACCTAAATATAAAAACTGCTACTGTAGACGAACGCTTCAACCTAGAAGAACAAAAGTTGGTGAGCCAAGTGGGATTGGTTTACTCATTATTAGCAGCAAGTATCATCAAGATTGGGTGAAAAAATATTTGCTGGTAGTATTAAGGAAACTCGTTATTTCATAGAAGCTTGGCAACCCCTTTCAATGAAAATGCTTTTCCACAGTCTGTGCCTAGGGCTACTTGAAGAGGAAACAAACCATAGAGACAAAACTGAGATCTCCTTTATTTTGTCAAGTTTCAAAGAGCTACTACAAACCATGTTGGATTTAGAGTTCCAAATTCATCTATCAATATAAGAGAGAACAGTGTAAAACCTAAATATAAAAACTGCTACTGTAGACGAACGCTTCAACCTAGAAGAACACAATTTGGTGAGCCAAGTGGGATTTGTGTAAGGATCATTACCACCAAGTATCATCAAGATTGGGTAAAAAAATATTTGCTGGTATTTCGGAAACTCGTTATTTCTTAGAAGTTTGGCAAACCCTCTCAATGCAAGTGCTTTTCCCCAGTCTGTGCCTAGGACTACTTGAAGAGGAAAAAAAACCGTAGAGACAAAACTGAGAACTCCTTTATTTTTTCAAATTTCAAAGAGCTACTACAAACCATGTTGGATTTAGAGTTCCAAATTCATCTATCTATATGGGAGAGAACAGACTGAAACCTAAAAATATAAACTGCTACTGTAAACGAACGGTTCAACCTAGAAGAACACAATTTGGTGAGACAAGTGGTATTTGTGTACTGATCATTACCACCACGTATCATCAGGATTGGGTGAAAAAATATTTCCTGGTATTTCAGAAACTCATTAATTCTTACAAGCCTTTCAACCCCTCTCAATGAATGTGCTTTCCCCAGTCTGTGCCAAGGCTATTTGAAGAGGAAACAAACCATAGAGGCAAAACTGAGAACATTTTTATTTTGTCAAGTTTCAAAGAGCAACTACAAACCATGTTGGATTTAGGGTTCCAAATTCATCTATCTATATGGGAGAGAACAGAGGGAAATAAAAATGAAAACTGCTCTTGTAAACGAACGCTTCAAAGTAGAAGAGCAAAATTTGGTGAGCCAAGTGGGATTTGTGTACTTGTAATTAACACCAAGTATCATCAAGATTGGGTGAAAAAATTTTTGCTGGTATTTCGGAAACCCGTAATTTTTTGTTAGCTTGGCAAACCCTTTCAATGAAAGTGCTTTTCCACAGTCTCTGCTTAGGGCTACTTGAAGAGGAAACAAATCATAGAGATAAAACTGAGAACTCCTTTACTTTGTCAAGTTTCAAAGAGCTACTACAAACCATGTTGGATTTAGAGTTCCAAATTCATCTATCTATATAGGAGAGAACAGAGGGACACTTAAAAATATAAACTGCAACTGTAAACGAACGCTTCAACTTAGAAGAACCAAACTTGGTGAGTCAAGTGGGATTTGTGTACTGATCATTACCACCAGTATCATCAAGATTGGGTAAAAAAATATTTGCTGGTATTTTGGAAACTCGTTATTTCTTAGAAGCTTGGCAACAACTCTAAATGAAAGTGCTTTTCCACAGTCTGTGCCTAGGGCTACTTGAAGAAGAAACAAACCATAGAGACAAAACTGAGAACTCTTTTATTTTGTCAAGTTTCAAAGACCTACTACAAACCATGTTGGATTTAGAGTTCCAAATTCATCTATCTATATAAGAGAGAACAGAGTGAAACGTAAATATAAAAACTGCTACTGTAGACGAACGCTTCAACCTAGAAGAACAAAGTTTTTTGAGCCAAGTGAGATTTGTGTATTGATTATTACCACCAAGTATCATCAAGATTGGGTGAAAAAATATTTGCTGGTATTTCGGAAACTCGTTATTTCTTAGAAGCTTGGGAAACCCTCTCAATGAAAGTGCTTTTCCACAGACTGTGCCTAGGGCTACTTGAAGAGGAAACAAACCATAGAGACAAAACTGAGAAGTCCTTTATTTTGTCAAGTTTCAAAGAGGTACAACAAACCATGTTGGATTTAGAGTTCCAAATTCATCTATCTATATAGGAGAGAACAAAGTGAAACCTAAAAATAAAAACTGCTACTGTAAACGAACGCTTCAACCTAGAAGAACACAATTTGGTGAGCCAAGTGGGATTTGTGTACTTGTCATTACCACCAAGTATCTCAAGATTGGGTGAAAAACTGTTTGCTGGTATTTCGGAAACTCCTAATTTCTTGGAAGCTTGGCAACCACTTTCAATGAAAGTGCTTTTCCACAGTCTCTGCTTAGGGATACTTGAGGAGGAAACAAATCATAGAGACAAAAATGAGAACTCCTTTATTTTGTCAAGTTTCAAATAGCTACTACAAACCATGTTGGATTTAGTGTTCCAAATTCATCTATCTATATAGGAGAGAACAGAGGGATACCTAAAAATATAAACTGCTACTGTAAACTAACGCTTCAAAATAGAAAAACAAAATTTGGTGAGTCAAGTGGGATTTGTGTACCGATGACTACCACCAAGTGTCATCAAGACTGGGTGAAAAAATATTTGCTGGTATTTCAGAAACTCGTTATTTCTTAGAAGTTGGCAAACCCTCTCAATGAAAGTGCTTTGCCACAGATTGTGCCTAGGGCTACTTGAAGAGGAAACAAACCATAGAGACAAAACTGAGAACTCTTTTATTTTGTCAAGGTTCAAGAGCTACTACAAACCATGTTGGTATTAGAGTTCCAAATTCATCTATCTATATAGGAGAGAACAGAGTGAAACCTAAATATAAAAACTGCTACTGTAGACGAACGCTTCAACCTAGAAGAACAAAATTTGGTGAGCCACGTGGGATTTGTGTACTTGTCATTACCACCAAGTATCATCAAGATTGGGTGAAAAACATATTTGCTCGTATTTCGGAAACTCGTTATTTCTTGGAAGCTTGGCAAACCCTTTCAACGAAAGTGCTTTTCCACAATCTGTACTTAGGGCTACTTGAAAAGGAACAAACCATAGAGACAATACTGAGAACTCCTTTATTTTGCCAAGTTTCAAAAGCTACTAGAAACCATGTTGGATTTAGAGTTCCAAATTCATCTATCTATATAGAAGAAAACAGAGTGAAACCTAAATATAAAAACTGCTACTGTAGACGAATGCTTCAACCTAGAAGAACAAAATTTGGTGAGCCAAGTGGGATTGTTGTACTGATCAATACCACCAAGTATCATCAAGATTGGGTGATAAAATATTTGCCGGTATTTCGGAAACTCGTTATTTCTTAGAAGCTTGGGAAACCCTCTCAATGAAAGTGCTTTTCCACAGTCTGTGCCTAGGGCTACTTGAAGAGGAAACAAAACATAGAGACAAATCTGAGAACTCCTTTGTTTTGTCAAGTTTCAAAGAGCTACTACAAACCATGTTGGATTTAGGGTTCCAAATTCATCTATCTATATGGGAGAGAACAGAGGGAAACCTAAAAATGAAAACTACTCTTGTAAACGAACGCTTCAAAGTAGAAGACCAAAATTTGGTGAGCCAAGTGGGATTTGTGTACTTGTCATTAACACCAAGTATCATCAAGATTGGGTGAAAAAGTATTTGCTGGTATTTCGGAAACTCATAATTTCTTGGAAGCTTGGCAACTCCTTTCAATGAAAGTGCTTTTCCACAGTATCTCCTTAGGGCTACTTGAAGAGGAAACAAATCATAGAGACAAAACTGAGAACTCCTTTATTTTGTCAAGTTTCAAAGAGCTACCAAAAACCATGCTGGATTTAGAGTTCCAAATTCATCTATCTATATAGGAAAGAACAGAGGGAAACCTAAAAATATAAACTGCTACTGTAAACGAACGCTTCAACCTAGAAGAACAAAATTTGGTGAGCCAAGTGGGATTTGTGTACTTGTCATTACCACCAAGTATCATCCAGATTGGGTGAAAAAATATTTGCTGGTATTTCGGAAACTCGTTATTTCTTAGAAGCCTGGCAACCCCTCTCAATTAAAGTGCTTTTCCACAGTCTATGACTAGGGCAACCTGAAGACGAAACAAAACATAGAGACAAAACTGAGAACTTCTTCATTTTGTCATGTTTCAAAGAGCTACTACAATCCATGTTGGATTTAGAGTTCCAAATTCATATATCTATATAAAAAAGATCAGAGTGAAACCTAAAAATAAAAACTGCTACTGTAAACGAACGCTTCAACCTAGAAGAACACAATTTGTTGAGCCAAGTGGGATTTGTGTACTGATCATTACCACCACGTATCATCAAGTGGGTGAAAAAATATTTGCTGGTATTTCGAAAACTCGTTATTTCTTCGAAGCTTGTCAACCCCTCTCAATGAATGTGCTTTTCCCCAGTCTGTGACTAGGGCTATTTGAAGAGGAAACAAACAATAGAGACAAAACTGAGAACTTTTCTATTTTGTCAAGTTTCAAAGAGCTACTACAAACCATGTTGGATTTAGTGTTCCAAATTCATCTATCTATATAGGAGAGAACAGAGGGAAACCTAAAAAATATAAACTGCTACTGTAAACGAACCCTTCAACCTAGAAGAACAAAATTTGGTGAGCCAATTGGGATTTGTGTACTTGTCATTAGTACCAAGTATCATCAAGATTGGGTGAAAAAATATTTGCTGGTATTTCGGAAACTCGTAATTTCTTGGAAGCTTGACAACCCCTTTCAATGAAAGTGGTTTTCCACAGTCTCTGCATAGGGCTACTTGAAGAGGAAACAAATCATAGAGACAAAACTGAGAACTCCTTTATTTTGTCAATTTTCAAAGAGCTACTACAAACCATGTTGGATTTAGAGTTCCAAATTCATCTATCTATATGGGAGAGAACAGAGTGAAACCTAAAAATATAAAACTGCTACTGTAAACGAACACTTCAACCTAGAAGAACACAATTTGGTGAGCCAAGTGGTATTTGTGTACTGATCATTACCACCACGTATCATCAGGATTGGGTGAAAAAATATTTCCTGGTATTTCAGAAACTCGTTATTTCTTACAAGCTTTTCAACCCCTCTCAATGAATGTGCTTTTCCCCAGTCTGTGCCAAGGCTATATGAAGAGGAAACAAACCATAGAGTCAAAACTGAGAACATTTTTATTTTGTCAAGTTTCAAAGAGCTACTACAAACCATGTTGGATTTAGGGTTCCAAATTCATCTATCTATATGGGAGAGAACAGAGGGAAACCTAAAAATGAAAACTACTCTTGTAAACGAACGCTTCAAAGTAGAAGAGCAAAATTTGGTGAGCCAAGTGGGATTTGTGTACTTGTAATTAACACGAAGTATCATCAAGATTGGGTGAAAAAATATTTGCTGGTATTTCGGAAACCCGTAATTTTTTGTTAGCTTGGCAAACCCTTTCAATGAAAGTGCTTTTCCACAGTCTCTGCTTAGGGCTACGTGAAGAGGAAACAAATCATAGAGATAAAACTGAGAACTCCTTTACTTTGTCAAGTTTCAAAAAACTACTTTTTTTGTCAAGTTTCAAAGAGCTACTACAAACCATGTTGGATTTAGAGTTCCAAATTCAGCTATCTATATAGGAGAGAGCAGAGGGAAACCTAAATATATAAACTGCTACTGTAAATGAACGCTTCAACCTAGAAGAACAAAATTTGGTGAGCCAAGTTGGATTTGTGTACTTGTCATTACCACCACGTATCATCACGATTGGGTGAAAAAATATTTGCTGGTATTTCGGAAACTTGTAATTTCTTGGAAGCTTGGCAAGCCCTTTCAATGAAAGTGCTTTTCCACAGTCTGTGCCTAGCGTTACTTCAAGAGGAAACAAACCATAGAGACAAAACTGAGAACTCATTTATTTTGTCAAGTATCAAAGAGCTACTACAAACCATCATGGATTTAGAGTTTCAAATTCATCTATCTATATAGCAGAGAACAAAGTGAAACGTAAAAATAAAAACTGCTACAGTAAACGAAGGCTTCAACCTAGAAGAACAAAATTTGGTGAGTCAAGTGGAATTTGTCTACCGATCATTCCCACCACGTATTATCATGTTTGGGTGAAAAAGTATTTGCTGGTATTTCGGAAACTCGAAATTTCTTGGAAGCATGGCAACCCTTTTTATTGAAAGTGCTTTTCCACAGTCTCTGTTTATGGCTACTTGAAGAGAAAACAAGTCATAGAGACAAAACTGAGAACTCCTTTATTTTTTCAAGATTCAAAGAGCTACTAAAAACCATGTTGGATTTAGAGCTCCAAATTCATCTATCTATATAGGAGAGAACAGAGGAATACCAAAAAATATAAACTGCTATTGTAAACGAAAGCTTCAAACTAGAAGAACAAAATTTGGTGAGTCAAGTGGGAATTGTGTACCCATCATTACCACCAAGTATCATCAAGATTGGGTGAAAAAATATTTGCTGGTATTTTGGAAACTCGTTATTTCTTAGAAGCTTGGCCACCCCTCAAAATGAAAGTGCTTTTCCACAGTCTGTGCATAGGGCTACTTGAAGAGGAAACAAACCATAGAGACAAAACTGGGAACTCCTTTATTTTGTCAGGTTTCAAAGAGCTACTACAAACCATGTTGGATTTAGAGTTCCAAATTCATCTATATATATAGGAGAGAACAAAGTGAAACCTAAAAATAAAACCTGCTATTGTAAACGAACGCTTCAACCAAGAATAACAAAATCTGGTGAGCCAAGTGGGATTTGTGTACTTGTCATTACCACCAATTATCATCAAGATTGGGTGAAAACGTATTTGCTGGTATTTTGGAAACTCGTAATTTCTTGGAAGCTTGGCAACCCCTTTCAATGAAAGTGCTTTTCCTCAGTCTCTGCTTAGAGCTACTTGAAGAGGAAAGAAAACATAGAGACAAAACTGAGAACTACTTATTTTTTGTCAAGTTTCAAAGAGGTAGTACAAACCATGTTGGATTTAGAGTTCCAAATTCAGCTATCTATATAGGAGAGAACAGAGTGAAACCTAAATATAAAAACTGCTACTGTAGACGAACGCTTCAACCTAGAAGAACAAAATTTGGTGAGCCAAGTGGGATTGTTGTACTGATCAATACCACCAAGTATCATCAAGATTGGTTGTGAAAATATTTGCTGGTATTTCGGAAACTCGTTATTTCTTAGAAGTTTTTACAAACCCTCTCAATGCAAGTGCTTTGCCCCAGTCTGTGCCTAGGGCTACTTGAAGCGGAAAAAAAACCATAGAGACAAAACTGAGAACTCCTTTATTTTTTCAAGTTTCAAAGAGCTACTACAAACCATGTTGGATTTATAGTTCCAAATTCATCTATCTATATAGGAGAGAACAGAGGGAAACCTAAAAATATAAACTGCTACTGTAAACGAACGCTTCAACCTAGAAGAACAAAATTTGGTGAGCCAATTGGGATTTGTGTACTTGTCATTAGTACCAAGTATCATCAAGATTGGGTGAAAAAATATTTGCTGGTATTTCAGAAACTCATAATTTCTTGAAAGCTTGGCAACCCCTTTCAATGAAAGTGGTTTTCCACAGTCTCTGCTTAGGGCTACTTGAAGAGGAAACAAATCATAGAGACAAAACTGAGAACTCCTTTATTTTGTCAATTTTCAAAGAGCTACTACAAACCATGTTGGATTTAGAGTTCCAAATTCATCTATCTATATGGGAGAGAACAGACTGAAACCTAAAAATATAAACTGCTACTGTAAACAAACACTTCAACCTAGAAGAACCCCATTTTTTTGAGCCAAGTGGTATTTGTGTACTGATCATTACCACCAAGTATCATCAGGATTGGGTGAAAAAATATTTCCTGGTATTTCAGAAACTCGTTAATTCTTACAAGCTTTTCAACCCCTCTCAATGAATGTGCTTTTCCCCAGTCTGTGCCAAGGCTATTTGAAGAGGAAACAAACCATAGAGGCAAAACTGAGAACATTTTTATTTTGTCAAGTTTCAAAGAGCAACTACAAACCATGTTGGATTTAGGGTTCCAAATTCATCTATCTATATGGGAGAGAAGAGAGGGAAACCAAAAAATGAAAACTCCTCTTGTAAACGAACGCTTCAAAGTAGAAGAGCAAAATTTGGTGAGCCAAGTGGGATTTGTGTACTTGTAATTAACACCAAGTATCATCAAGATTGGGAAAAAATATTTGCTGGTATTTTGGAAACTCGTTATTTCTTAGAAGCTTGGCAACAACTCTAAATGAAAGTGCTTTTCCACAGTCTGTGCCTAGGGCTACTTGAAGAAGAAACAAACCATAGAGACAAAACTGAGAACTCTTTTATTTTGTCAAGTTTCAAAGACCTACTACAAACCATGTTGGATTTAGAGTTCCAAATTCATCTATCTATATAAGAGACAAGAGAGTGAAACGTAAATATAAAAACTGCTACTGTAGACGAACGCTTCAACCTAGAAGAACAAAGTTTTTTGAGCCAAGTGAGATTTGTGTATTGATTATTACCACCAAGTATCATCAAGATTGGGTGAAAAAATATTTGCTGGTATTTCGGAAACTCGTTATTTCTTAGAAGCTTGGGAAACCCTCTCAATGAAAGTGCTTTTCCAAAGACTGTGCCTAGGGCTACTTGAAGAGGAAACAAACCATAGAGACAAAACTGAGAAGTCCTTTATTTTGTCAAGTTTCAAAGAGGTACTACAAACCATGTTGGATTTAGAGTTCCAAATTCATCTATCTATATAGGAGAGAGCAGAGTAAAACGTAAAAATAAAAACTGCTACTGTAAACGAACGCTTCAACCTAGAAGAACAAAATTTGGTGAGCCAAGTGGGATTTGTGTACTTGTCATTACCACAAAGTATCATCAAGTTTGGGTTAAACAGTATTTGCTGGTATTTCGAAACTCGTTATTTCTTAGAACCTTGGCAATCCCTCTCAATGAAAGTGCTTTTCCACAGTCTGTGCCTAGGGCTACTTGAAAGGAAAGCAAATCATAGAGACAAAAATGAGAACTACTTTTTTTGTCAAGTTTCAAAGCGCTACTACACACCATGCTGGATTTAGAGTTCCAAATTCAGCTATCTATATAGGAGAGAACAGAGGGAAACCTACAAATATACACTGCTAGTGTCAACGAACACTTCAACATAGAAGAACACAATTTGGGGAGCCAAGTGGGATTTGTGTACTGATCATTACCACCACGTATCATCAATATTGGGTGAAAAAATATTTGCTGGTGTTTCGGAAACTCATTATTTCTTAGAAGCTTGGCAACCCCTCTTAATGAAAGTGCTTTTCCACAGTCTGTGCCTAGGGCTACTTCAAGAGGAAACAAACAGTACAGACAAAACTGAGAACTCCTTTATTTTGTCAAGTTTCAAAGAGCTACTATAAACCATGTTGGATTTAGAGTTCCAAATTCATCTATCTATATAGGAGAGAACAGAGTGAAACCTAAAAATTAAAACTGCTAGTGTAAAGGAACGCTTCAACCTAGAAGAACAAAATTTGATGAGCCAAGTGGGATTTGAGTAATTGTTATTACCACCAAGTATCATCAAGTTTGGGTGAAAAAATATTTGCGGGTATTTTGGAAACTCGTAATTTCTTGGAAGCTTGGCAACCCCTTTCAATGAAAGTGCTTTTCCAGAGTCTCTGCTTTGGGCTATTTGAAGAGGAAACAAACCATAGAGACAAAACTGAGAACATTTTATTTTGTCAAGTTTCAAAGAGCTACTACAAACCATGTGGGATTTAGAGTTCCTAATTCATCATCTGTATACGAGAGAACAGAGGGAAACCAAAAAATAAAAACTGCTCTTGTAAACGAACGCTTCAACCTAGAAGAGCAAAATTTGGTTAGCCAAGTGGGATTTGTGTACTGATCATTACCACCAAGTATCATCAAGATTGGGTGAAGAAATATTTGCTGGTATTTCAGAAACTCGTTATTCATGGAAGCTTGGCAACCCCTTTCAATGAAAGTGCATTTCCACAGCCTGTGCCTAGGGCGACTTGAAGTGGAAACAAACCATAGGGACAATACTGAGAACTCCTGTATTTTGTCAAGTTTTAAAGAGCTACTACAAACCATGTTTTATTTAGAGTTCCAAATTCATCTATCTATATAAGAGAGAACAGAGTGAAAAATAAATATAAAAACTTCTACTGTAGAAGAACGCTTAAACCCAGAAGAACAAAATTTGTTGAGCCAAGTGCGATTTGTGGACTTATCATTACCACCAAGTATCATCAAGATTGGGTGCAAAAATATTTGCTGCTATTTCGGAAACTCGTTATTTCGTAGAAGCTTGGCAACCGCTCTCAATTAAAGTGCTTTTCCAAGTCTGTTTATAGGGCTACTTGAAGAGGAAACAAACCATAGAGACAAAACTGAGAACTCCTTTTTTATCAATTTTCAAAGAGCTACTACAAACCATGTTGGATTTACTGTTCCAAATTCATCTATCTATATAGGAGAGAAGAGAGTGAAACCTAAATATAAAAACTGCTACTGTAGACGAACGCTTCAACCTAGAAGAACAAAATTTGGTGAGCCAAGTGGGATTTGTGTACTTGTCATTACCACCACGTATCATCAAGATTGGGTGAAAAAGTATTTGCTGGTATTTCGGAAACTCGTAATTTCTTGGAAGCTTGGCAACTCCTTTCAATGAAAGTGCTTTTTCACAGTCTCTGCTTAGGGCTACTTGAAGAGGAAACAAATCATAGAGACAAAACTGATAACTACTTCTTTTTGTCAATTTTCAAAGCGCTACTACAAACCATGCTGGATTTTGAGTTCCAAATTCAGCTATCTATATAGGAGAGAACAGAGGGAAACCTAAAAATATAAACTGCTACTGTAAACGAACACTTCAACCTAGAAAAACAAAATTTGGTGAGCCAAGTGGGATTTGTGTACTGATCATTACCACCACGTATCATCCAGATTGGGTGAAAACATATTTGCTGGTATTTCGAAAACTCCTTATTTCTTAGAAGCTTGGCAACCCCTCTCAATGAAAATGCTTTTCCAAAATCTGTGCCTAGGGCTACTTGAAGAAGAAACAAACAATAGAGACAAAACTGAGATCTTCTTTATTTTGTCAAGTCTCAAAGAGCTACTACAAACCACATTGGATTTAGAGTTCCAAATTCATCTATCTATATAGGAGAGAACAGAGTGAAACCTAAAAATAAAAACTGCTACTGTAAAGGAACACTTCAACCTAGAAGAGCAAAATTGGGTGAGCAAAGAGGGATTGTGTACCGATCATTACCACCAGGTATCATCAAGATTGGGTGAAAAAATATTTGCTAGTATTTCTGAAACTCGTTATTTCGTAGAAGCTTTCAACCTCTCAAAATGAAAGTGCATTTCCACTGTCTGTGCCTATGGCTATTGAAGAGGAAACAAACCATAGAGACGATACTGAGAACTCCTGTATATTGTCAAATTACAAAGAGCTACTACAAACCATGTTGGATTTAGGGTTCCAAATTCATCTATCTATATAAGAAAGAACAGAGTGAAACCAAAATATAAAAACTGCTACTGTAGACGAACGCTTAAACCTAGAAGAACAAAATTTGTTGAGTCAAGTGGGATTTGTGTACCGATCATTACCACCAAGTACCATCAAGATTGCGTGAAAAAATATATGCTGGTATTTCGGAAACTTGTAGTTTCTTGAAAGCATGGCAACCCCTTTCAATTAAAGTGCTTTACCACAGTCTCTGCTTAGGGCTACATGAAGAGGAAACAAATCATAGAGACAATATTGAGAACTCCTTTATTTAGTCAAATTTCAAAGAGCTACTACAAACCATGTTGGATTAAGAGTTCCAAAATCATCTATCTATATAGGAGAGAACAAAGTGAAAGCTAAAAATAAAAACTGCTACTGTAAAGGAACGCTTCAACCTAGAAGAACGAAATTTGGTGAGCCAAGTGGGATTTGTGTACTTGTCATTACCACCACGTATCATCAAGATTGGGTGAAAAAGCATTTGCTGGTATTTCGGAAACTCGTAATTTCTTGGAAGCTTTTCAACTCCTTTCAATGAAAGTGCTTTTCCACAGTCTCTGCTTAGGGCTACTTGAAGAGGAAACAAATCATAGAGACAAAACTGAGAACTACTTTTTTTTTTGTCAAGTTTCAAGCGCTACTACAAACCATGCTGGATTTTGAGTTCCAAAATCAGCTATCTATATAGGAGAGAACAGAAGGAAACCTAAAAATATAAACTGCTACTGTAAACTAACACTTCAACCTAGAAGAACACAATTTGGTGAGCCAAGTGGGATTTGTGTACTTGTCATTACCACCAAGTATCATCAAGATTGGGTGAAAAAGTATTTGCTGCTATTTCGGAAACTCGTTATTTCTTAGAAGTTTGGAAACCCCTTTCAATGAAAGTGCTTTTCCACACTCTCTGCTTAGGGCTACTTGAAGACTATACAAACCATAGAGACAAAACTGAGAACTACTTTGTTTTGTCAAGTTTCAAACAGCTACTACAAACCATGTTGGATTTAGAGTTCCAAATTCATCTATCTATATAGGAGAGACCAGAGGGAAACCTAAATATAAAAACTGCTACTGTAGACGAACGCTTCAACGTAGAAGAACAAAATTTGGTGAACCAAGTGGGATTTGTGTACTTCTCATTACCACCAAGTATCATCAAGTTTGGGTGAAAAAATATTTGCTGGTATTTCGGAAACTTTTTATTATAGAAGCTTGGCAACCCCTCTCAATGAAAGTGCTTTTCCACAGTATGTGCCTAGTGCTACTTCAAGAAGAAACAATGCATAAAGACAAAACTGAAAACTCCTTTATTTTGTCAAGTTTCAAAGAGCTACTACAAACCATGTTGGATTTAGAGTTCCAAATTCATCTCTCTATATAGGAGAGAACAGAGGGAAACCTAAAAATATAAACTGCTACTGTAAACGAACGCTTAAACTAGAAGAACAAAATTTGGTGAGCCATGTGGGATTTGGGTACTTCTCATTACCACCAAGTATCATCAAGTTTGGGTGAAAAAATATTTGCTGGTATTTCGGAAACTTTTTATTATAGAAGCTTGGCAACCCCTCTCAATGAAAGTGCTTTTCCACAGTATGTGCCTAGTGCTACTTCAAGAAGAAACAATGCATAAAGACAAAACTGAAAACTCCTTTATTTTGTCAAGTTTCAAAGAGCTACTACAAACCATGTTGGATTTAGAGTTCCAAATTCATCTCTCTATATAGGAGAGAACAGAGGGAAACCTAAAAATATAAACTGCTACTGTAAACGAACGCTTAAACTAGAAGAACAAAATTTGGTGAGCCATGTGGGATTTGGGTACTTCTCATTACCACCAAGTATCATCAAGTTTGGGTGAAAAAATATTTGCGGGTATTTCGGAAACCCGTAATTTCTTGGAAGCTTGGCAACCCCTTTCAATGAAAGTGGTTTTTCACAGTCTCTGCCTGGGCTACTTGAAGGGGAAACAAATCCTAGAGACAAAATTGAGAACTTCTTTATTTTGTCAAGTTTCAAAGAGCTACTACAAACCATGTTGGATTTAGAGTTCCAAATTCATCTATCTATATAGGAGAGAACAGAGGGAAACCTAAAAATATAAACTGCTACTGTAGACAAACGCTTCAACCTAGAAGAACCAAATTTGGTGAGTCAGGTGGGATTTCTGTACTGATCATTACCACCAAGTATTATCAAGAATGGGTGAAAAAATATTTGCTGGTATTTCGGAAACTCGTTATTTCTTGGAAGCTTGGCAACCCCTTTCAATGAAAGTGCTTTTCCACAGTCTGCGCCTAGGGCTACTTGAAGAGGAAACAAACCATATAGACAATACTGAGAACGACTTTATTTTCTAAAATATTAAAGAGCTACTACAAACCATGTTGGATTGATAGTTCAAAATTCATCTATCTATATAGGAGAGAACAAAGTGAAACCTAAAAATAAAAACTGCTACTGTAAACGAACGCTTCAACCTAGAAGAACAAAATTTGGTGAGCCAAGTGGGATTTGTGTACTTGTCATTACCACCACGTATCATCAACATTGGGTGAAATAGTATTTGCTGGTATTTCGGAAACTCGTAATTTCTTGGAAGCTTGGCAACTCCTTTCAATGAAAGTGCTTTTCCACGGTCTCTGCTTAGGGCTACTTGAAGAGAAAACAAATCATAGATACAAAACTGGGAACTACTTTGTTTTGTCAAGTTTCAAAGAGCTACTACAAACCATGTTGGATTTAGAGTTCCAAATTCATCTATATATATAGGAGAGACCAGAGGGAAACCTAAATATAAAAACTGCTACTGTAGACGAACGCTTCAACGTAGAAGAACAAAATTTGGTGAGCCAAGTGGGATTTGTGTACTTCTCATTACCACCAAGTATCATCAAGTTTGGGTGAAAAAATATTTGCTGGTATTTCGGAAACTTTTTATTATAGAAGCTTGGCAACCCCTCTCAATGAAAGTGCTTTTCCACAGTCTGTGCCTAGTGCTACTTCAAGAAGAAACAATGCATAAAGACAAAACTGAAAACTCCTTTATTTTGTCAAGTTTCAAAGAGCTACTACAAACCATATTGGATTTAGAGTTCCAAATCATCTATCTATATAGGAGAGAAAAGAGTGAAACATAAATATAAAAACTGCTACTGTATACGAAAGCTTCAACCTAGAAAAACAAAATTTGTTGAGCCAAGTGGGATTTGTGTACTGATCATTACCACCAAGTATCATCAAGATTCGGTGAAAAAATATTTGCTGGTATTTCGGAAACTCGTTATTCCTTGGAAGCTTGGCAACCCCTTTCAATGCAAGTGGTTTTCCACAGTCTGTGCCTAGGGCTACTTGAAGAGGAAACAAACCCTATAGACAAAACTGAGAACTCCTTTACTTTGTCAAGTTTCAAAGAGCTACTACAAACCGTGGTGGATTTAGAGTTCCAAATTAATCTATCTATATAGGAGAGAACCGAGAAAAACCTAAATATAAAAACTGCTACTGTAGACGAACGCTTCAACCTAGAAGAACAAAATTTGGTGAGCCAAGTGGGATTTGTGTATTGCTCATTACCACCAAGTATCATCAATATTGGGTGAAAAAATATTTGCTGCTATTTCGGAAAATCGTTATTTCTTAGAAGCCTCAACACCCCTCTCAATGAAAGTGCTTTTCCACAGTCTGTGTCTAGGGCTACATGAAGATGAAACAAACCATAGAGACAAAACTGAGAACTCCTTTATTTTGTCAAGTTTCAATGAGCTACTACAAACCATGTTGGATTTAGTGTTCCAAATCATCTATCTATATAGGAGAGAACAAAGTGAAACCTAAAAATAAAAACGGCTACTGTAAACGAACGCTTCAACCTGAAAGAACAAAATTTGGTGAGCCAAGTGGGATTTGTGTCCTTGTCATTACCACCACGTATCATCAAGATTGGGTGTAAAAATATTTGCTGGTATTTCGGAAATTCGTTATTTCTTGGAAGCTTGGCAACCCCTCTCAATGAAAGATCTTTCCCACAGTCTGTGCCTATGGCTACTTGAAGAGGAAACAAGCCATAGAGACAAAACTGAGAACTCCTTTATTTTGTCAAGTTTCAAAGTGCTACTACAAACCATGTTGGATTTAGAGTTCCAAATTCATCTATCAATATAGGAGAGAACAAAGGGAAACCTAAAAATAAAAACTGCTACTGTAAACGAACGCTTCAACCTAGAAGAACAAAATTTGGTGAGCCAAGTGGGATTTTTGTACCGATCATTACCACCACGTATCATCAAGATTGGGTGAAAAAATATTTGCTGGTATTTCAAAAACTCGAAATTTCTTGGAAGCTGGGCAACCCCTTTCAATGAAACTGCTTTTCCACAGTCTCTTCTTAGGGATACATTAAGAGGATACAAACCATAGAGCAAAAACTGAGAACTACTTTTTTTTTGTCAAGTTTCAAAGAGCGACTACAAACCATGTTGGATTTAGAGTTCCAAATTCATCTATATAGGAGAGAACAGAGGGAAACCTAAATATAACAACTGCTACTCTAAACTAACGCTTCAACCTAGAAGAACAAAATCTGGTGAGCCAAGTGGGATTTGTGTACCGATCATTACCACCACGTATCATCAATATTGGGTGAAAAAATATTTGCTGGTGTTTCGGAAACTCGTTATTTCTAAGAAGTTTGGCAACCCCTCTCAATAAAATTGTTTTTCTACAGTCTGTGCCTAGGTCTACTTGAAGAGGAAACAAACCATAGAGACAAAACTGAGAAATCCTTTTTTTGTCAAGATTCAAAAGCTACTACAAACCATGTTGGATTTAGAGTTCCAAATTCATCTATCTATATAAGAGAGAACAGAGTGAAACATAAATATAAAAACTGCTACTGTAGACGAACGCTTCCACCTATAAGAACAAAATTTGGTGAGCCAAGTTGGATTTGTATCCTGATCATTACCACCAAGTATCATCAAGATTGGGTAAAAAAATAATTGCTGTTATTTCGCAAAACAGTTATTCCTAGGAAGCTTGGCAACCCCTTTCAATGCAAGTGCTTTTCGACAGTCTGTGCCTAGGGCTATTGAAGAGGAAACAAACCAAATAGACAAAACTGACAACTACTTTATTTTGTCAACTTTCAAAGAGCTACTACAAACCATGTTGGATTAATAGTTCCAAATTCATCTATCTATATAGGAGAGAACAGAGTGAAACCTAAAAATAAAAACGGCTACTGTAAACGAACGCTTCAAACTAGAACAACAAAATTTTGTGAGTCATGTGGGATTTGTGTTCTGATCATTACCACCAAGTATCATCAAGATTGAGTGAAAAAAAATTTGCTGGTATTTCGGAAACTCGATATTTCTTGGAAACGTGGCAACCCCTCTCAATGAAATTGCTTTTCCACAGTCTGTGCCTAGGGCTACTTTAAGAGGAAACAATCCATAGAGACAAAACTTAGAACTCCTTTATTTTCTCAAATTTCAAAGAGCTACTACAAAACATGTTGCATTTAGAGTCCAAATTCATCTATCTATATAAGAGAGAACAGAGGGAAACCTAAATATAAAAACTGCAACTGTAGACGAACGCTTCAACCTAGAAGAACCAAATTTGGTGAGCCAAGTGGGATTTGTGTCCTGATCATTACCACCAAGTATCATCAAGATTGGGTGAAGAACTATTTGCTGGTATTTCGGAAACTCGTTATTTCTTAGAAGCCTGGCAACCCCTCTCAATGAAAGTGCTTTTCCACAGTCTGTGCGGAGGGCTACTGGAAGAGGAAACAAACCATAGAGACAAAACTGAGAACTACTTTATTTTGTCCAGTTTCAAAGAGCTACTACAAACCATGTTGGATTTAGAGTTCCAAATTCATCTATCTATATAGGAGAGAACAGAGGGAAAACTAAAAATATAAACAGCTACTGTAAACAAACGCTTCAACCTAGAAGAACAAAATTTGGTGAGTAAAGTGGGATTTGTTTACCGATCATTACACCAAGTATCATCAAGATTGGGTGAAAAAATATTTGCTGGTGTTTCGGAAACTCGTTATTCCTTGGAAGCTTGGCATCCCCTTTCAATGCAAGTGCTTTTCTACAGTCTGTGCCTAGGGCTATTGAAGTGGAAACAAACCATAGAGACAAAACTGAGAAGTCCTTTATTTTATCAACATTCAAATAGCTACTAGAAACCATGTTGGATTTAGAGTTCCAAATTCATCTATATATATATATATATATATATATATATATATATATATATATATATATATGAACAGAGTGAAACCCAAAAATAAAAACTGCTACTGTACACGAACGCTTCAACCTAGAAGAACAAAATTTGGTGAGTCAAGTGGGATTTGTGTACCGATCATGACCACCACGTATCATCAAGATTGGGTGAAAAAATATTTGCTGGTATTTCGGAAACTCGTAATTTCTTGGAAGCTTGGCAACCCCTTTCAATGAAAGTGCTTTTCCACACTCTCTGCTTAGGGATACATGAAGAGGAAACAAATCTTAGAGACAAAACTGAGAATTCCTTTTTTTTTGTCAAGTTTCAAAGGGCTACTACTAACCATGTTGGATTTAGAGTTCCAAATTCATCTATCTACATAGAAGAGAACAGAGGGAAAGCTGAAAATATAAACTGCTACTGTAAAAGAACGCTTCAACCTAAAAGATCAAAATTTGGTGAGTCAAGTGGAATTGTGTACCGATCATTACCACCAAGTATCATCAAGATTGGGTGGAAAAATATTTGCTGGTAATTTGGAAACTCGTTATTTCTTGGAAGCTTGGAAGCCCTTTCAACGAAAGTGCTTTTCGACAGTCTCTGCTTAGGGCTACTTGAAGAGGAAACAAACCATAGAGACAAAACTGAGAACTACATTTTTTTTGTCAAGTTTCAAAGAGCGACTACAATCCATGTTGGATTTAGAGTTCCAAATTGATCTATTTATAAAGGAGAGAACAGAGGGAAACCTAAATATAAAAACGACTACTGTAGACTAACGCTTCAACCTAGAAGAACAAAATTTGGTGAGTCAAGTGGGACTTGTGTACTTGTCATTACCAACACGTATCATCCAGATTGGGTGAAAAAATATTTGCTGGTATTTCGGAAACTCGAAATTTCTTGGAAGCTTGGCAACCCCATTCAATGAAAGTGCTTTTCCACAGTCTCTGCTTAGGGCTACTTGAAGAGGAAACAAACCATAGAGACAAAACTGAGAACTCCTTTATTTTGTCAAGTTTCAAAGAGCTACTACAAACCATGTTGGAATTAGAGTTCCAAATTCACATATCTATATAATAGAAAACAGAGTGAAACCTACATATAAAAACTGCTACTGTTGACGAACACTTCAACTTTGAAGAACAAAATTTGGTGAGCCAAGTGGGATTGGTGTACTCACCATTACCACCAAGTATCATCAATATTGGTTGAAAAAATATTTGCTGGCATTTCGGAAACTCTTTATTTCTTAGAAGCTTGGCAACCCCTCTCAATGAAAGTGCTTTTCCAAAGTCTGTGCCTAGGGCTACTTGAAGAGGAAACAAACCATACAGGCAAAACTGAGAACTCCTTTATTTTGTCAAGTTTAAAAGAGCTACTCCAAACCATGTTGGATTTAGAGTTCCAAATTCATCTATCTATATAAGAGAGAACAGAGGGAAACCTAAAAATATAAACTGCTACTGTAAACGAACGCTTCAACATAGAAGACCATAATTTGGTGAGTCAAGTGGGATTTGTGTACCGATCATTACTACCAAGTATCAAAAACATTGGCTGAAAAAATATTTGCTGGTATTTCGGAAACTCGTTATTTCTTAGAAGCTTGGCAACCCCTTTCAATGAAAGTGCTTTTCCACAGTCTGTGCTTCGGGCTACTGTAATAGGAAACAAACCATAGAGACAAAAGTGAGAACTCCTTTATTTTGTCAAGTTTCAAAGAGCGACTACAAACCATGTTGGATTTAGAGTTCCAAATTCATCTATCTATATAGGAGAGAACAGAGGGAAACCTAAAAATAAAAACTGCTACTGTAAACGAAAGCTTCAACCTAGAAGAACAAAACTTGGTGAGCCAAGTGGGATTAGTGTACCGATCATTACCACCACGTATCATCAAGATTGAGTGAAAAAATATTTGCTGGTATATCGGAACTCGTTATTTCGTGGAAGCTTGGCAACCCCTTTCAATGAAAGTGCTTTTCCACAGTCTCTGCTTAGGGCTACTTGAAGAGGAAACAAATTATAGAGACAAAACTGAGAACTACTTTTTTTTGTCAAGTTTCAAAGAGTGACTACAAACCATGTTGGATTTAGAGTTCCAAATTCATCTATCTATATAGGAGAGAACAGAGGGAAACCTAAATATAAAAACGACTACTGTAGACGAACGCTTCAACCTAGATAACAAAATTTGGTGAGCCAAGTGGGATTTTTGTACTTGAGTTAACACCAAGTATCATCAAGATTGGGTGAAAAAAATATTTGCTTATATGGCTGAAACTCGTAATTTCTTGGAAGCTTGGCAACCCCTTTCAAACAAAGTGCTTTTCCACAGTCTCTGCTTAGGGCTACTTGAAGAGGAAACAAATTATAGAGACAAACCTGAGAACTCCTTTATTTTGTCAACTTTCAAATAGCTACTACAAACCATGTTGGATTTAGAGTTCCAAATCCATCTATCTACATAGGAGAGAACAGAGTGAAACCTACACATAAAAACTGCTACTGTAGACGAACGCTTCAACCTAGAAAACAAAATTTGATGAGCCAAATGGGATTTGTGTACTTGTCATTACCACCACGTATCATCAAGATTGGGTGAAAAAATATTTGCTGGTATTTCGGAAACTCGTTATTTCTTAGAAGCTTGGTAACCCCTCTCAATGAAAATGCTTTTCCACAGTCTCTGCCTAGGGATACTTGAAGAGGAAACACACCATAGAGACAAAACGGAGAACTCCTTTATTTTGTCAACTTTCAAAGAGGTACTACAAACCATGTTGGATTTAGAGTTTCAAATTCATCAATCTATATAGGAGAGAACAGAGGGAACCCTAAAAATATAAACTGCTACTGTCAACGAACGCTTTAACCTTGAAGGACCAAAGTTGGTGAGCCAAGTGGGATTTTTGTACCGATCATTACCACCAAGTATCATCAAGATTGGGTGAAAAAACTATTTGCCGGTATTTCGGAAACTCGTTATTTCTTAGAAGCTTGGCAACACCTCTAATGAAAGTGTTTTTCCACAGTCTATGCCTAGGGCTACTTGAAGAGGATACAAACGATAGAGACAAAACAGAGAACTCCTTTATTTTGTCAAGGTTCAAAGAGCTAGTACAAACCATGTTGGATTTAGAGTTTCAAATTCATCTATCTATATAGGAGAGAACAGAGGAAAAAATACATATAAAAACTGCTACTGTAGACGAACGCTTCAACCTAGAAGAACACAATTTCGTGAGCCAAGTGGGATTTGTGTACTGATCATTACCACCAAGTATCATCAAGATTGGGTGAAAAAATATTTGCTGGTATTTCGGAAACTCGTAATTTCTTGGAAGCTTGGCAACCCCTTTCAATGAAAGTGCTTTACCACAGTCTCTCCTTAGGGCTATTTGAAGAGGAAAAAAACCATAGAGACAAAACTGAAAACTACTTTTTTTGGTCAAGTTTCAAAGAGCTACTACAAACCATGTTGGATTTAGAGTTTGAAATTCATCTATCTATATAAGAGATAACAGAGAGAAACCTAAATATAGAATCTGCTACTGTAGACGAACGCTTGAACCTAGAAGAACAAAATTTGGTGAGCCAAATGGGATTTGTGTACTTGTCATTACCACCACGTATCAACAAGATTGGTTGAAAAAATATTTGCTGGGATTTCGGAAACTCGTAATTTCTTGGAAGCTTGGCAACCCATTTCAAAGAAAGTGCTTTTAAAAAGTCTGTGCCTAGGGGTACTAGAAGACTATACAAACCATAGAGACAAAACTGAGAACTACTTTGTTTTGTCAAGTTTCAAAGAGCTACTACAAACCATGATGGATTTAGAGTTCCAAATTCATCTATCTATATAGGAAAGAACAGAGTGAAACCTAAATATAAAAACTACTACTGTAGAAGAACGCTTCAAACTAGAAGAACAAAATTTGGTAAGCCAAGTAGGATTTGTGTACTGATCATTTCCACCAAGTATCATCAAGATTGGGTGAAAAAATATTTGCTGGTATTTCGGGAACTCGTTATTTCTTAGAAGCTTTGCAATCCCTCTCAATGAAAGTGCTTTTCCACAGTCAGTGAATAGGGCTACTTGGAGAGGATACAAACCATAGAGACAAAACTGAGAACTCCTTTATT
This sequence comes from Callospermophilus lateralis, assembly GCF_048772815.1. Lineage (NCBI taxonomy): Eukaryota > Metazoa > Chordata > Mammalia > Rodentia > Sciuridae > Callospermophilus > Callospermophilus lateralis. The sequence goes on from NW_027513682.1 coordinate 151,821, forward strand.
TTGTCAAGTTTCAAAGAGCTACTACATACCATGTTGGATTTAGAGTTCCAAATTCATCTATCTATATAGGAGAGAACAGAGGGATACCTAAAAATATAAACTGCTAGTGTAAACGAAAGCTTCAAATTAGAAAATCAAAAATTGGTGAGCCAAGTGGGATTTGTGTACCGATGATTACCACCATGTATCATCACGATTGGGTGAAAAAATATTTGCTGGTATTTCGGAAACTCGTTATTTCTTGGAATTTGGCAACCACTCTCAATGAAAGTGCTTTTCCACATTCTGTGCCTATGGCTACTTGAAGAGGAAACAAACCATAGAGACAAAACTGAGAACTCCATTATTTTGTGAATTTGTACTGATCATTACCACAAAGTATCATCAAGATTGGGTGAAAAAATATTTACTGGTATTTCGGAAACTTGTTATTTCTTAGAAGCTTGGCAACCCCTCGCAATAAAAGTGCTTTTAGACAGTCTGTGCCTAGGGCTACTTGAAGAGGAAACAAACCATAGAGAAAAAACTGAGAACTCCTTTATTTAGTCATGACTCAAAGAGCTAGTACAAACCATGTTGGATTTAGAGTTTCAAATTCATCTATCTATATAGGAGAGAACAGAGGAAACCTACATGAAAGTGCTTTCCCACAGTCTCTGCTTATGGCTACTTGAATAAGAAACAAATCATAGAGACAAAACTGAGAACTCTTTTATTTTGTCAAGTTTCAAAGAGCTACTACAAACCATGTTTGATTTAGAGTTCCAAATTCATCTATCTATATAGGAGAGAACAGAGGGAATCCTAAATATAAAAACTGCTTCTGTAGACGAACGCTTCAACCCAGAAGAACAAAATTTTGTGAGCCAAGTGGGATATGTGTACTGATCATTACCACCAAGTATCATCAAGATTGGGGGAAAAATATTTGCTGGTATTTCGGAAACTTGTTATTTCTTAGAAGCTTGGCAACCCCTCTCAATGAATTTGCTTTTCCAGAGTCTGTGCCTAGGGCTACTTGAAGAGGAAACAAACCATAGAGACAAAACTGAAAACTCCTTTATTTTGTCAAGTTTCAAAGAGCTAGTACAAACCATGTTGGATTTAGAGTTTCAAATTCATCCATCTATATAGGAGAGAACAGAGGAAAAAATACATATAAATACTGCTACTGTAGACGAACGCTTCAACCTAGAAGAACACAATTTCGTGAGCCAAGTGGGATTTGTGTACTGATCATTACCACCAAGTATCATCAAGATTGGGTGAAAAAATATTTGCTGGTATTTCGGAAACTCGTAATTTCTTGGAAGCTTGGCAACCCCTTTCAATGAAAGTGCTTT